>NC_034177.2:76675753-76855753 GCF_002021735.2 Oncorhynchus kisutch | reverse complement strand
TCACTCACTCTATCACACACTTACTCACTCACTCTCACTCACTCTATCACTCACTCTATCACTCACTCTCACTCAATCACTCACTCACTCTATCACACACTTACTCACTCACTCTATCACTCACTCTCACTCAATCACTCATTCACTCTATCACTCACTCTATCACACACTTACTCACTCAGTCTATCACTCACTCTAACACTCACTCTATCACTCACTCTATCACTCACTCACTCAATCACTCACTCACTCTATCACTCACTATCACTCACTCTATCACTCACTCTAACACACACTCTATCACTCACTCTATCACTCACTCAATCACTCACTCTATCACTCACTCTATCACTCACTTACTCACTCACTCTATCACTCACTCTATCACTCACTCTCACTCTATCACTCACTTACTCACTCACTCTATCACTCACTCTCACTCTCTCTCACTCACTCTTATCACTCTCTATCACTCACTCTATCACTCACTTACTCACTCACTCTATCACTCACTCTATCACTCAATCACTCACTCACTCTATCACTCACTCTCACTCTATCACTCACTTACTCACTCACTCTATCACTCACTCTCTCTCACTCACTCACTCACTCACTCACTCACTCACTCACTCACTCACTCACTCACTCACTCACTCACTCACTCACTCACTCTCACTCACTCTTATCACTCTCTATCACTCACTCACTATATCACTCAGTATATCTCTCACTCACTCACTATATCTCACTATCTCTCATTCACCTCTCTCTCTCTGCCTCTCGCTTTCTTTGTTTTTCAGTTTCTCTCTTTCTCGCTTATTTTATTCCTCTCTTTTTCTCTCCTGTTTCCCCTGAAGCCCAAGTCTTTCTGAGAGAGTGCTGTCAGCTCATCATGCAGGTATAATAAACTAGCTGAAATACGAGCAGGTGTTAAAGTGACTGCAGCAGGAAGCCTGTAAAAGACGGTAGAAGTTAAGCACTTTGCAAGGCAGCGGGTTCTCATGCTGGGAAAAGCTGCTTATATTACATTTAGAGGAGCCTTAAAAGCCACCAGTACTGGGAAAATAGTAGCAGCTTATAAGTTCAGCCAGTAAGTGCAGGCTACGGTACTGGCTACTGCTGCTGGGTAAATGCATACTGTACAGTCAGTCCCTTGAGGGTTTCACACAGTTTTTTGTGATAGTTGCGGCCAAAAATGCTTGATTTTGATTTTGCTGTGGTAATTCTGACATTTTGCATGTCAATTTGCGATTTTCATCAAATTTTTTAAGAAATGTGGGACGAGTGAAAAGTTAGTTGACGTTGAGCTTGATTGAATCATTTCATGCAGTCAAAGTGCGGTGATTGGTTAACATTGCTAGCCCTCTTTTTGTAGTGCAGTGGTCAGACAGTTTTATGTGGTAATATTGGGGTGATTAGGAATTTGATATGCATATCATACATGGAACTATAGTAATGGAAGTGTCACTCTGCAGTAAGTCCTGAAGCAGTGCTGTGAAACCAGGAAGAGGGAAGGGATTGGAATGCCTCAGGGGCTTTATGGGACACTGGAAATGGCTATTTAGCTGGTCCCATCTGTTTAGCACATCCCATCTGTTTAGCACATCCCATCTATTTAGCACATCCCATCAATTTTGCACATCCCATCTATTTAGCACATCCTGTCTATTTAGCACATCCCATCTGTTTAGCACATCCCATCTATTTAGCACATCCCATCTATTTAGCTGGCCGCATCTGTTTAGCACATCCCATCTGTTTAGTACATCCCATCTATTTAGCTGGTCCCATCTGTTTAGCACATCCCATCTATTTAGCACGTCCCGTCTATTTAGCACATCCCGTCTATTTAGCACATCCCGTCTATTTAGCACATCCCATCTATTTAGCACATCCCGTCTTTAGCACATCCCATCTGTTTAGCACATCCCATCTATTTAGCACATCCCATCTATTTAGCACATCCTGTCTATTTAGCACATCCCATCTGTTTAGCACATCCCATCTATTTAGCTGGTCCCATCTGTTTAGCACATCCCATCTATTTAGCACATCCCATCTATTTAGCCCACCCATCTATTTAGCTGGTCCCATCTGTTTAGCACATCCCATCTATTTAGCACATCCCGTCTATTTAGCACATCCCATCTGTTTAGCACATCCCATCTATTTAGCACATCTGGTCTATTTAGCACATCCCATCTGTTTAGCACATCCCATCTATTTAGCACATCCCGTCTATTTAGCACATCCCATCTATTTAGCACATCCCATCTATTTAGCACATCCCGTCTATTTAGCACATCCCATCTATTTAGCACATCCCATCTATTTAGCCCACCCATCTATTTAGCTGGTCCCATCTGTTTAGCACATCCCATCTATTTAGCACATCCCGTCTATTTAGCACATCCCATCTATTTAGCACATCCCATCTGTTTAGCACATCCCATCTATTTAGCACATCCCGTCTATTTAGCACATCCGGTCTATTTAGCACAATCCATCTGTTTAGCACATCCCATCTATTTAGCACATCCCGTCTATTTAGCACATCCCGTCTATTTAGCACATCCCATCTATTTAGCACATCCCATCTATTTAGCACATCCCATCTGTTTAGCACATCCCGTCTATTTAGCACATCCCGTCTATTTAGCACATCCCGTCTATTTAGCACATCCCATCTATTTAGCTGGTCCCATCTGTTTAGCACATCCCATCTATTTAGCACATCCCGTCTATTTTGCACATCCCATCTATTTAGCAGATCCCATCTATTTAGCTGGTCCCATCTGTTTAGCACATCCCGTCTATTTAGCACATCCCATCTATTTAGCACATCCCGTCTATTTAGCACATCCCGTCTATTTAGCACATCCCGTCTATTTAGCACATCCCGTCTATTTAGCACATCCCATCTATTTAGCACATCCCATCTGTTTAGCACATCCCATCTATTTATCACATCCCATCTGATGTGGGCAGACTGGTCAGGGATAGATGCCTACACCAGTTAGTATGTGAGTGCATGTGGGTGGGTGTTTGTGCATAGGTGTGTTTTTCAGTTTGTGTTTGAATGTGTCAGTGTGTGATACATTAACTACCTTGTCATGTGCCCAGGAACCATCACTCTCCTCTGAATATTCTAAAATACTAGACGCATTTAAAAGTGCATATATAGTCAGATGTTAACCCAGTAACATCCTAACTTCAAAGACTAACGACATAGCCCCAGTCTGGTTAATGTGGAGAGGATTATTCTGGGATGTAGAAAATAGTCAGAATTGTCACACTGTGTTATCACTTAGAAACATGTATAGTATGTATGATGATGCTGGACAATACAGTTTTGTGTAGATTAGTTTTTCCCTGAGTACTACGCTTTCATGTGTGTGTCGCTGGAAGTTCTGGGAGGTTTGTGAGAAAAGGGTCAGAGAAGATCAGAGAGATCGCTAGGAGTGCAAATGCACACTACACACTAGAGGGAAAGGAAGAGAATGGGTAGATAAAGTCCTCTCTGAATGAAACAGACTATTTCACCCTCCTTCCCTTGCTTTATTTTCTCTCGCTCTCTTTCTTTCTCTCTCTCTCTCTCTCTGTCTCTCTCTCTCTCTCTCTCTCTGCCTCTGTCTCTCTCTCTCTGTCTCTCTCTTTCTCTTTCTCTCTCTCTGCCTCTCTCTCTCTCTCTCTCTCTGCCTCTGTCTTTCTCTCTCTGTCTCTCTCTCTCTCTCTCTGCCTCTCTCTGTCTCTCTCTCTCTCTGTCTCTGCCTCTCTCTGTCTCTCTCTCTCTGTCTCTGTCTCTCTCTGTTTCTCTCTCTCTCTCTCTCTGTCAATTCAATTCAATTCAATTCAATTCAAGGGCTTTATTGGCATGGGAAACATGTGTTAACATTGCCAAAGCAAGTGAGGTAGACAACATACAAAGTGAATATATAAAGTGAAAAACAACCAAAATTAACAGTAAACATTACACATACAGAAGTTTCAAAACAGTAAAGACATTAGAAATGTCATATTATATATATATACAGTGTTTTAACAATGTACAAATGGTTAAAGGACACAAGATAAAATAAATAAGCATAAATATGGGTTGTATTTACAATGGTGTGTGTTCTTCACTGGTTGCCCTTTTCTCGTGGCAACAGGTCACAAATCTTGCTGCTGTGATGGCACACTGTGGAATTTCACCCAGTAGATATGGGAGTTTATCAAAATTGGAATTATTTTCGAATTCTTTGTGGATCTGTGTAATCTGAGGGAAATATGTCTCTCTATGGTCATACATTGGGCAGGAGGTTAGGACGTGCAGCTCAGTTTCCACCTCATTTTGTGGGCAGTGAGCACAGAGCCTGTCTTCTCTTGAGAGCCATGTCTGCCGCCGTCGGCCTTTCTCAATAGCAAGGCTATGCTCACTGAGTCTGTACATAGTCAAAGCTTTCCTTAATTTTGGGTCAGTCACAGTGGTCAGGTATTCTGCCGCTGTGTACTCCCTGTTTAGGGCCAAATAGCATTCTAGTTTGCTCTGTTTTTTTGTTCATTCTTTCCAATGTGTCAAGTAATTATCTTTTTGTTTTCTCATGATTTGGTTGGGTCTAATTGTGCTGCTGTCCTGGGGCTCTGTAGGGTGTGTTTGTGTTTGTGAACAGAGCCCCAGGACCAGCTTGCTTAGGGGACTCTTCTCCAGGTTCATCTCTCTGTAGGTGATGGCTTTGTTATGGAAGGTTTGGGAATCGCTTCCTTTTAGGTGGTTATAGAATTTGATGGCTCTTTTCTGGATTTTGATAATTAGTGGGTATCGGCCTAATTCTGCTCTGCATGCATTATTTGGTGTTCTACGTTGTACACGGAGGATATTTTTGCAGAATTCTGCGTGCAGAGTATCAATTTGGTGTTTGTCCCATTTTGTGAAGTCTTGGTTGGTGGGCGGACCCCAGACCTCACAACCATAAAGGGCAATGGGCTTTATTACTGATTCAAGTATTTTTAGCCAAATCCTAATTGGTATGTTGAAATTTATGTTCCTTTTGATGGCATAGAATGCCCTTCTTGCCTTGTCTCTCAGATCGTTCACATCTCTCTCTCACCTCTCTCTCTCTGTCTCTCTCTGTCTTTATCTCTCTCTCCTCTCTCTCTCTCTCTGTCTCTCTCTGTCTTTATCTCTCTCTCTGTGTCTCTTCTCTCTCTCTCTCTCTCTCTCTCTCTCTCTCTCTCTCTCTCTCTCTCTCTCTCTCTCTCTCTCTCTCTCTCTCCTCTCTCTCTCTCTCTCTCCTCTCTCTCTCTGGAGAGGCCCTTCTAGGATCAGAGCTGTTCCACCATTGATCTGAGTGTGTGTGGAAGTGAAGTCACTTTAGGCGCGCTCAGCCCGTTCCCAGCGCTCTCTGTGGACTCACTTCAAGAGGAATGTTTCATGAGCACAAGTTATTTTTACCTCTCTTTGTTTTTTCGTCTGCTCTCTCGTCGTTCCTTCCCCTAGTAGCGTCACCATTATCTGACCCCCTTCCTAGAAGCGGGGAAGAGGAATGTATACAATTGTTTGTGTAGTGAAAGGCATCCCCTGCATGCAGTCCTTGTTTTAATATTTAAAAGCGCCAGTTTCAAACTGAGTCTCCTCTCTCTCCTTATGTGGTGGTTTAAAACTCCATAGTAAACCGCCTCTTAGAATCTTGACGCTTTTTCTGATTTTGGGAAGTGTGTGGATGTTGGGGTGCTGGAGTTTTTGTGCTGGGTAGAGCAGCCCTATCTGGTCCAGTGCTCTAACACATTGTTCTGTAATGCTGCTAACAGCAGAGCTGAGGCTCCCAGGATGGCACAGGTGGATACCGGGTTCATCTTCATAGGAAAAGGCACATATACCGACGATATCCATACATAACACCAGGGACGAAATGTCACCTTTCAACTGTAGTTTCTGCTACAAGTAGTATATGTTTTTGTTGTATAGGTTGTTATCTGGTATAGACAATCTGCCTACATGTACACAAACATACCCACAAACACCCTCCTCTCCACAGGCCTCTCTCGAAGTCCACTTCTCTAAGCCCTTGTGTGACACTGCTTTAAAGTGCTCTGCCGAGGAGACTAGGTGCACCTCCGTCTCTCCACCAACACACACACACACACACACACACATACATACACACACACACACTCCCTTCTTATTCTGCCTAAGTCAGTGTAGGGATGGCTCTAACCAAACCTAATAATTCATTCAGACTAATAGTTGAGTGGGGAGTTATTGTAGGAATGTGCTAACTTTGATTCCAACCTACTGGGACTAGCTGCTTAGTGAGGAACTTCCACTGAATGTAGGGAAGTTGGTTTCAACTTAATAAAATGTCTGAGGAATGGTGTGTACTTCTAAAAGTTGGGCTTCTCAGACAGATTTACAGCTGGAGCTGGATTGGCACATGGATAAAATATCCGACAGACATGCTCCAATTTGCTGAAGGGACAGAGACTGACAGATAGACAAATGTATGGACATATGCCTGCCAGATACCAGCATGTTCTCAGGGGTTTAAACATAGTCTCAATACAAACACAGCAATCCCCTTCTCATCAACGATAATCTGCCTATTCAGGAGGAGATGTGGACCAACCATGACAGAGAGAGTAAGAGGGAAAGGAAGCAGGAGAGAGAGAGCGCAGGATGGAGGTGTGAAGGAGATTTATTGAACAAGTGCGGTCTGAGGTAAGAGTCTGTGGTGGCACCCTCAACCCCCAGCGACTAGCGATTTGCATTTAGCTGTGGTGCCTGGAGAGACACGTCTTCCAGTCCCAGGTGGTTGATAAATCCCTTGGCGTTCCCCAAGCCAGTGGAGGAAAATGAAGAAAAAACACAATCAGGGCCCCGTTATCTCTCCTGTTCTGCTCCATCTCTCTATCTCTCTCTCTGCCGTGTTGCCACCAATGGTGCCCCGTTCCCCATCACAGCCTCGTGGTCCGGTGGCCTGGGCTTTTCCTGAGCGCATTAAACTAACGTGCTGCTGAGTGTGTCGAGGAAAGATTAAGCACACAAAATAAAGATATGAGTTAAACATTTTTCCTTAATCCTTTTTTCTTTTGGAATGATGTCACCATTATTGGGAATGTAAGGAAATGCTAGTGTATGGTGTTCTGTGTCTATGAACATCCAGCCTCTGGGCTCTCTGTCTCTCTCTGGCCGACAGTGCAGGCTGGGTCCTCTCCAGTTTTGTTCGGAGGGTACCAGAAACATCATCTTGTCTCCAGAGCGGATTGACCCAGAGTGGATCCTCTATGCAAACCTTTCCTTGACTTCCAGTCTAAGATAGTATGTGTCCCGAAATGTTTGGTGACGGGGTTTTAAAGGACTATTAATAAGTAGTTATTTAACATGTGAAAAACAGTATGCATTCAATTTCGTTACTATAGGAACTGCCTTTGGGATGAAGCTAGCACATCTGGTCTACATTGTCAACCACATTTTCCACATTGTCAGGTGAAGATATCAACCTAGGACAAGGTTTCAACAAGGATTCTCACTCTCCTGTTTGATTTAATTTTCTGTGCATTTGGGGTCCCTTCCTGTTCGGAAGCACTTTGTACATTAATGGTCCAGGAACCTCACCTGACAAAACAATCCCATTTATAGGTTTCATTAGTAGGGAGCGCCCTTCACCTCCACTCATCTGTATCCTGATTTGATTATGTTGTCCAATTAATTGAATTTGAGATGGATATCTCATGTCATCCAGAAACCATTGGCTTTAAATAGTACTCTGTCATGACCAAAAAGCTATTTTGTAGTTAGCGTTCATCTTCGGTTGAGTTACCTCAACTGGCATCTAGAAAGACAACTTTTTCATGAAATGTTTTTAGTTTTTGATAAAAAAAAATAAAAGTAGAGTTTAAAAAATAGTAGTGTAGTAGTAGTGGTGGCTTTCAATCCCGTGGTATTCAAGGTCAGACATATTAGCTGTACTGTTACATGTAGTGATTGCTATAGAAAAGTGTCAGGTAACTGTGTTGGAAGGATCTTGTTGGGATTTGGAGTGAAGGGGCTGACGGGTAATCTGGTCTGGGATGGTTCCACCAACCAGACACGTCAGACTGTAGACTAGCGTGTCGGGCCCAGGCTCTTTTCTCTCCTCCACCCCCATCTTCATCCCTCCATCCATCCCTGTTTAAGTCGTACATCTTGTTTTATAATCAATGCTGAAGGCCTGCCTTCTGTCCGTGGCAGCGGGCAGCGAAAGACTGTGGGAAAGGGCACTGAAGCGATTTTTGCGATGAAGGGAGCACTGTGGCTGGACCAGACAGACACACACACACACACACACACACAATTGGTTTTCCCTCTGCAATAGCCCAGGAATTACTGGTGTGTGAAATGCTTAAGCATGTTGTGTCCATATTGGTGAGCTTTTCCTTGTTTTTCTGTTTCGGTTTTTTTGGCTGCATACAAGAAGATTTAGTCCCTGTCCTAATGAGTATACTAGTCAAGCCTACTGCTGTACAGAGGGCAAGCCATGCTGAAAATCCATATGAATTACAGCATGCCAACAGAACGCAGGAACATCTGCTGTCATTGTGTTCTCTACTTGTCTGCCTTTTGGAGAAAATAGCTGACCAATCAGATTGTTGTATTGAGAGAAATAACAGCCCAGAGGGGTGTAGAGCTATGCTTCAGTGACCTGTAGGCTGTCGTTGCATCCTGCTGAACTCTGATATGTGAGGGCTTGGACTAGAGTTGGGGAAGTGGTGCTAGGGAGTTGGGTTTAAGCCGGCGGGAGGCAGTGAGCTCATTACTGGTCACTGTGTTTTACCTGCCACGCTGCTGTTTACTTTGAAGCTCACCTTCATTTTTCCTTCTCTCTCCCTCCTCCTTGTAGGCATTGCCATCGCCAGTGCCCTGATCGACACCTCACAGCAGAAACCTGGAGACTTCAGAGACAAGTACCATGGCCTGAAGAACCGTAAACCGCACGCAGTAACGCATCAGGGGACCTGTGTTTGAAACGCCTGACCAAAAGGGGAGCCTGAATACACCTGAAAGGACCGCAAACGCTTCTGTTTTCTGACAAGTTCTTGCTCTCTTTTTACCCGTCTCTCAACAGCACGGCGTGCTGAAGTAAACCCGATGACAACGGAAGCCCTTTATTGTGACGTTGAGTGTCCACTACGTGTGCCTCCTCACCTCCACACTCTGTAATGGAGTTTATCCAGAGTGACTTGTCTGCTCCCTGGTTGGGTCTCTGCCCAGCCCAGCTGGGGGTGTTCTGCACATCCCATTGGCTCTCAGCCAGGAAGTTTGTAGTCTGCACTTCCTCCCTGTGGATACATCTCCTTAAGAGTTTAGGAGGAGCAGGTCGCCACTTGAGGTTTGACTGTCATGTGACGTGAGTCTGAAAGAACAATGCCACGGGTCTCTTGCTGGTGAGATATGTGCTCATTTTGATACAAAGACATTAGAGAGAAAAAAGCTCCCTCGTGTTTTCTGTTGTGTTTTCTTTTAATGTACGATCTGCCCAAATTCAATCCATGCTAAATAAACAGAGCAGCCTATGGGTCTAGAATAACTTGACTTGACTATATGATGGCCTCACTCTGAGTTAGTATATCCTGTGCTGAAAGACGGTTCTGCACTGAGTTCCTCACAGTATGCACCAAGAGCCTTGACTTAGCCTACCAGCAGTAGAGTATGTCACGGGCCAATGAAGTAGTTGGATGCAAAGAACAGCAAAAAAAAGAAAGAAAACTTGTATATCAGAAACTAAACCTGCCTGTGTTTATTATGTTAAGGTCATTGTCAAAGCGCAATGGCATGACATGTATTCTGGCATTCAAATGCATGACCTTTCCATGTTTCATAGCTGTGATGTTTCAACATATTTCTCATTATCCGTCAACACATATCCTTTATACATTTCAAGGTTTATTTAATTATAGATTTAGAATATAAAATACTATTTTAATTTTTACTACTCATATTGTTTTATTTTGACATCTTTTATTGTGAATGATTGTGTTTCTAATGAAATGATGAAGACAATACGATCATAAAAGGTACTTAGTTCTAATGTTTTCTTGTACAGTATGTTAATAATAAAAATAATTTAAAAAATAAAAATAATAAAAAATAAATTTAACCTCAAATCCAGGTCCATTAATTTGTTTTACACACTTACTCAGCTTCAATCATGCAACTCGATTCAGCCTATAACATTCTCAGGCCCTGTTCCAAAATGCTACATTAATTTCCTTTCCTACTCTCTTGGATTACTTCAAGGAAGAGAGGAAGAAAGGAAGTAGTGTGTTGGAAGTAGTGAATTGGAAGAATTGGAAGTATTGGAAGATAACCTCAGTCAGGGTGTGGGTCCTGTGGTTCCGTCATCCCACAGTATCATATGAAGAAATCTTTTTTTGTTTCCATTTTTATATTTCTTTTACTTATTTTTGGCATTTGGACAGTTTGACTGTTTTCTCTGTATCACTTTGAAGTTCATTGTGTTTACACTTTTATCCGAAGCATCCCATATTCTGTCGCATTTTGTTCTGTCTTGTAAATCAGTGTAAACGTAGCCTAATAAATGGTTTACGCTTTTAAATGTACATAAGAAATGTATAAATGTGAGAGATCTGATGTTTTCCGTTCAGGTGAACACTACATGTAATGTATCTTACACCGATCTGTTGAAATGTGTATGAATGAAGAGCGGCTCACCTCATTATTTTCTTCATATGGGCATATTGTGTAAAGTTGCAAATAAACATTTTGATGCTTCTTCATACTGTAATTTAGAAATCGCTCCTTCGTATTTTGTTGCCTCAAGTCTCAAGCTTTATTGATTTGATGCTCAGGATGTCAATATGATTGATTTACAAGCATAGAGTACATAAAGAAACTGACATCGGACACCTTGATAGATTCCCCTGAATGATGTCTTGGTTTGATCGCTCAGTTGAAGAATGTGTGTTGATTTTGAATGTTTCTTAAGACTAGTTATATTTCCTCAAACACTTACATTGAATGTCTAATGTTTGTGTGCTTGAATAGTCAGAGAATTGTGAAGACATTTCGATGGGCATGGGGAGTGTAGATCTCAAAGATTTGAGGTAGTGTATAAGGTAGCAGTGCACCATCCAATGAGATACATGCTGTCTTCTCCATTAGGGAGAGTTTTAAATATACTGTGTGGCGGGGGCTTTAAAAATATTTACACTGTTCACACATTAGCCAGCTTTTGACATAGTTTGTTCCACTCAACAGCGCCGGTATATAAAAATGTGTTATCAGATACTCTTCTATTTCTAACAGTGAATATTAGAATCTCTGGCTATGGTATGATGCTGATGGACATCTCTAACAAATGAACAATTGTAAGATAGGTACCTGGCTGCCGAGTCCGTGATAATTCTGTGGACCAGACCAAGTTGAAATAATACTGCTCTTTTGTTCCCCAGATAGCCAGACGCTATTTGTGTGGTTTTTACAATAGATCAAAGATGTCACAGATAGGGTTGCAAAGGGTCGGAAACTTTCCGCTAAATATCCGTAATTTTTCCCAAAATCTTCAATGGGAAGTTAAGCTTGGGAATTTGGGGGATTTTGCTTAAATTCATCAAAATTTGCTTATAACAGTGAATCTTTTTTGTGGGATACACATAAGGCAATTCTCGGTCTTGTGGCATATTTTGGTTAAATTATCCCTAATTCAATGGAATTTCAACCCTCTATATGTACAGTGCATACTTCCATCACATGTGCAGCTGATTCTCAAGATCTTGCACACTAATAAGATGCTATTGACGCCACACTACACTGTCTGAGCCAAGGACTACATGCTTTCTGGTCAGTTTTGATTACAGTGCTGGTTGGGTGAGTATCTTATATGACATACATTATTTGTTGTTAACTGGTATATAGTAGCCTACAGCAAAGTGTGTTTAAATCATTTCTAACTTGTTAACAATTTCTGCTAGTTCGTTTTTGCAACCATGTGGGTTTTAGCTTACTGAGGAGTGTTCATTCATCTGTTTCCATATATGTTTCATTTTAAAACATGTATCTTACAAAGGAATTGTTTAATCTAACTGCTTAACTATTTATCTGTACATGGAATAGATTTTTTTTTTTTACAAAATAAATTCTAGTCTTTAAACAGGAAAATGCCACGGGCACTATTTGATGTGTGGAGACATTTCACTGCAGCTAATGTAGAAGGAAAAGCTGTGTACATTTGCGAATACTGTGCCAATCATATGTGAAGAATGCAACAAAGATGCAGAATTATCTAGCCAAGTGCATAAAGTTCCCTTAGAGCTCACAACAAGCAACCTCTGACAAAAGTCCCTCTACAACAATTTGAGGTGAAAATTATGAATCAGACACCTTATCGATAGCAACAGCTCATGGTCCTCCTGGAATCACTCAATGGAGGAACATAGTCAGAGAAAGGCTGATGAATGTCTTTTTCGAGCTGTGTATGCAACTGGTTCACCTCTGATGCTCACAGGCAATGTGTATTGGAAGAGATTTCTGAATGTTCTTTGCCCAGCATACACCCCTCCAACCAGACATGCTTTATCTACTCTTTTTCTGGATGCAGAGTTCAACAGAGTTCAAGTGAAGGTCAAGCAAATCATAGAGAAAGCAGACTATTGCAATCATTTCTGATGGATGTTCGAATGTTCGTGAGAAAGGAATAATTAACTACATCTCCACCCCTTAACCAATATTCTACAAGAGCACAGATACAAGGGACAACAGACACACCGGTCTCTACATTGCAGATGAGCTGAAGGACGTCATCAATGACCTTTGACCACAGGAGGTATTTGCACTGGTGACAGACAATGCTGCGAACATGAAGGTTGCTTGGTCTAAAGTGGAGGAGTCCTACCCTCACATCACACCTATTGGCTGTGCTGCTCATGCATTGAATCTGCTCCTCAAGGACATCATGGCATTGAAAACAATGGATACACTCTACAAGAGAGCCAAGGAAATGGTTAGGTATGTGAAGCGTCATCAAGTTATAGCAGCAATCTACCTCACCAAGCAAAGTGAAGAATAAGAGCACCACATTGAAGCTGCCCAGCGACATGTGTTGGGGTGATATTGTCATCATGTTTGACAGTGTCCTGGAGGGGATGGAGCCTCTCCCAAGAAATGGCCATATCACAGTCTGCCAATATAGACAGCTCCATCAAGAGGATCCTCCTGGATTATGTATTTCTGGAGAGTGGGGTAAACAGCCTGAAACTCCTGGAACCTCTAGCAGTAGCCATTACACGGATTGAGGGAGACAATGTCATCCTGTCTGATGTTCAGACTCTACTTACAGATGTAAGAGAAGAAATCCATACTGCCCTGCCCACCTCACTGTTGCTCCAAGCAGAGGAAACTGCAGTTCTGAAATACATCAAAAAGCATGAAGACTTCTGCCTGAAGCCCATACACACTGCAGTGTACATATTGGACCCCAAGTATGCTGGCAAGAGCATCCTGTCTGGTGCAGAGATCAACAAGGCATATGGTGTCATCACTACTGTGTCTCGCCACCTTGGCCTGGATGAGGGCAAGGTTCTTGGCAGTCTGGTGAAGTACACTTCCAAGCAAGGGCTTTGGGATAGAGATGCAATATGGCAGTCGTGCCAACATATCTCATCAGCCACCTGGAGGAAGGGACATTGTGGATCTGAGGCTCTTTCCCCTGTTGCCTCCATCATCATCCAAATCCCACCAACATCAGGCACCTCAGAGTGCAACTGGTCCTTGTTTGGGAACACACACACCAAAGCACACAACAGGCTGACCGATACAAGGGTTGAAAAAATGGTGGCCAGCAGTGCAAATGTTCGGCTTTTTGAGCCTGACAAAGAGTCATCCTCAACAAGGTTGGAAAGTGACAGTGAAGATGAGGCCTCAGAGTCTGATGTTCAAGAGGTGGACCTTGAGGAGGTCCACGGAGAAGACATGGAAGCCTGAGAGGAAGACAACCAAAACTTTAGTTTCTAGACTTATCATTTTACAGATGCACTGTATGTTGAAAACGTTTTTGGGAGATGCGATGGATCATTGGGGATCATTCAATATTCCCTTTCTTTTGTTGTTTAGTGAAAACATCCCATGTGAAGAGTCAACTCATTGAATTAAAGTTCAATTTGTAAATATTATAATGTTATTTTATTTCTATTGGAAGGATTTAATCATTTGCAATTATGTCTACTTATGATAAGGTCAAATGTTTATGTTTCTGTCTCCATATGTTATGGTAAATTTATCCAATGCAAAAAAACATCTACATTTAAGAGGTATTAATATTAATTTGCATATATTTACGTTAATTCCCAAATATTCCCATTAATTCCCACATATTCCCATTCATTCCAACAGAACGTTTCCACCTGAATATTCCCCAAAATGTGCAACCCTAGTCATGGATAATGTTTTGAAAATGTTACAAACACAAAATGGCAACTTGACCTATATCTGGGCCAACTGGCATGGCAAACACAAATGAAAAGTTTTAAGTGTACTGTAACAATGACAGTTCAGTGGCATCTGCTTAAAATGCTTGACCTCCAGGTGAGTATGAGGGGGGAGTTTAAGTAGAATTGTTACAAGCTTGTTTTGGCTGGTCTGTAGCTTATTCTTTAGATGTTTGGGGCTACTGCTGAACCATGATGTGCAGGCATAATCAAAGTGACACTGGACTAGCGCACTAGCCAGCATCTGAAGGGTGTCTATAGCTAGGTTTCCTTCAGGGTGTCTATAGCTAGGTTTACTTCAGGGTGTCTATAGCTAGGTTTCCTTCAGGGTGTCTATAGCTAGGTTTACTTCAGGGTGTCTATAGCTAGGTTTCCTTCAGGGTGTCTATAGCTAGGTTTCCTTCAGGGTGTCTATAGCTAGGTTTCCTTCAGGGTGTCTATAGCTAGGTTTCCTTCAGGGTGTCTATAGCTAGGTTTACTTCAGGGTGTCTATAGCTAGGTTTACTTCAGGGTGTCTATAGCTAGGTTTCCTTCAGGGTGTCTATAGCTAGGTTTACTTCAGGGTGTCTATAGCTAGGTTTCCTTCAGGGTGTCTATAGCTAGGTTTCCTTCAGGGTGTCTATAGCTAGGTTTACTTCAGGGTGTCTATAGCTAGGTTTACTTCAGGGTGTCTATAGCTAGGTTTCCTTCAGGGTGTCTATAGCTAGGTTTCCTTCAGGGTGTCTATAGCTAGGTTTCCTTCAGGGTGTCTATAGCTAGGTTTCCTTCAGGGTGTCTATAGCTAGGTTTCCTTCAGGGTGTCTATAGCTAGGTTTCCTTCAGGGTGTCTATAGCTAGGTTTCCTTCAGGGTGTCTATAGCTAGGTTTCCTTCAGGGTGTCTATAGCTAGGTTTCCTTCAGGGTGTCTATAGCTAGGTTTCCTTCAGGGTGTCTATAGCTAGGTTTCCTTCAGGGTGTCTATAGCTAGGTTTCCTTCAGGGTGTCTATAGCTAGGTTTACTTCAGGGTGTCTATAGCTAGGTTTACTTCAGGGTGTCTATAGCTAGGTTTACTTCAGGGTGTCTATAGCTAGGTTTCCTTCAGGGTGTCTATAGCTAGGTTTCCTTCAGGGTGTCTATAGCTAGGTTTCCTTCAGGGTGTCTATAGCTAGGTTTCCTTCAGGGTGTCTATAGCTAGGTTTCCTTCAGGGTGTCTATAGCTAGGTTTCCTTCAGGGTGTCTATAGCTAGGTTTCCTTCAGGGTGTCTATAGCTAGGTTTCCTTCAGGGTGTCTATAGCTAGGTTTCCTTCAGGGTGTCTATAGCTAGGTTTCCTTCAGGGTGTCTATAGCTAGGTTTCCTTCAGGGTGTCTATAGCTAGGTTTCCTTCAGGGTGTCTATAGCTAGGTTTACTTCAGGGTGTCTATAGCTAGGTTTCCTTCAGGGTGTCTATAGCTAGGTTTCCTTCAGGGTGTCTATAGTTAGGTTTCCTTCAGGGTGTCTATAGCTAGGTTTCCTTCGGGGTGTCTATAGCTAGGTTTCCTTCAGGGTGTCTATAGCTAGGTTTACTTCAGGGTGTCTATAGCTAGGTTTCCTTCAGGGTGTCTATAGCTAGGTTTACTTCAGGGTGTCTATAGCTAGGTTTACTTCAGGGTGCGTATAGCTAGGTTTACTTCAGGGTGTCTATAGCTAGGTTTACTTCAGGGTGTCTATAGCTAGGTTTACTTCAGGGTGTCTATAGCTAGGTTTACTTCAGGGTGTCTATAGCTAGGTTTCCTTCAGGGTGTCTATAGCTAGGTTTCCTTCAGGGTGTCTATAGCTAGGTTTCCTTCAGGGTGTCTATAGCTAGGTTTACTTCAGGGTGTCTATAGCTAGGTTTCCTTCAGGGTGTCTATAGCTAGGTTTCCATCCACCTGGTGATAGATTTTCATGCAAATATAAAAAAATCCACATAAAAACAATATGTACAATTTCCCATCATAGTTGTGTTTCCATCAAATTGACTTGTTTGGGATAAAGGTCTGCTCGTAAATAGTAAATACGTAGTGCAGATATAAATAACTTTGTACCGAATAAAAAATATAAGTTAAATGGGTTTCCATTGCATTTTCAACTCTAGGCCTACTGATGGTTTTGTCACAGAAAATGTTGCATAGGTATAGCAAATGTGTCCACACTGGTACAGGCACCTGCGCTCTAGCTCACAACAGCTCAACAGCTCACAGATACAGTGCAGGTATAGCCAACTACATGATGAGATTATTATGGACAAAAGTGCAATACATTTTTTTATTTGTCAAATGGCGACCGAGCATCGATCATCATGTCACCAGAATAAGACCCTCGATATTTATTGGAAAGGAGCATCAAGCTCATCATCTTTCACCACCCTGTGAAGTTCATCATAACTTATTTTATAAGTACCCTAAAAAACTGCACGCTTTCCCGAGTCATAGTGGAAGGACCACACAACATATCATCGTGTGACTCCAAATTTACTTCGATATGATGGTTATTAAATAAATATTTGTAATGGCGTTTCCACCACCATTTCTCACGTGATTAATTTTACCGTCACAAAATGATCCAACTTTTTCTAGCATGTTTAGTTTTGTCAACATTTGGTATGTATACTGTTACATTTTCTGTTTCCATCAGGTCTGTCAAGACATTTTTTATCCAACTTTATTCACATTAAAAGGTTGGATGGAAACCTGGTTAATGTCAAGCCATTTTGAGAATGCTGGAATTATATTTTTTAACCCCCTCGTGGGCCGAATGTTTGACACCCTTGCTTTAAATGGATTGTGACCGGCCGAACACTCTCACCTCATTGTGAAGACTCGGGGTCAACCGACCCACGTTCACATGATTGATCCCACACCCAGAACTTAATCTTTACATCATTACGCCATTATGTTCCAAATGTGGTGGGTCATTTCCACTCTGTAAATGACTGAGCAGGGCCGGCCCTCTTACAAAGCACATGGTTGTCCCCTGGACCCCCGTGGCCTCAGAAGAATGGTTCTGTGTTCTATCCCATACAAACCTGACCAGTTTTACTTCATGCTCTTCACCACAACAAAAGGAGGCCTTCTCCTCACATCAGACCAAGAACAAAGAGAAAAGGAAAAAATTGAATATAATGACAAATTAGTATCTGATGAGATTGGGAAGAGTGATGGGAAAGTCTGGGTCTTCGGGTCTGTGTGGGAGGGGGACTTCTATGTCAAGACTTTCGGTAACACTTTATTTGGATATTCCATCTGCTCTACAGACTATCAGTAACATTTCAACTAACTATGTACTAACCCTAGCCCTAACTTTAACCCTAAACTTAACCCTTACCCTAAGCCTTATTCTAACCCTAACCATAACCTTAGCATGCAGTTGCTTATCAACAGGTAGTTTGTAGATAGTCTGACCATCTGAAGAGCATCTATAGATGGACTATCCAAATAAAGTGTGACCAAACTGAGTAGTGTTACTGGTTCATGCCGTTGGACAGGGTTTCATCTGAATCAATTAGTAATACATTTTCCCATAAGAGCTACCATGCATGACAATAACATTGGTCTTTGGTACTTTATTAGGATACCCATTAGCTATTGCTAAAACAGCAGCTACTCTTCCTGGGGTCCACACAAAACATGAAACATGACATAATACAGATCATTAATAGACCAGAACAGCTCAAGGACAGAACTACATCAATTTCTTTTTATGTTACATTGTTATGTGAACTGTGGAATACAAGTTCATTTGTGAGCAAGATTCATCCAGGTCAGTATATCTTTACAATATCATTTGAAGGGACATACAGTACGGTTGTAAACTAGCCTCATTAGGGATTATAAAACAGTGGAATAATTACAGCCTTAACATTTATTAGTATTCATAAACCATTTGTCCACATGCCATTAACTGGGGGTTTCAGCAACCCACATGTGACATGTTTTTTATAGATGTGAATTAATGCTTGTGTAAGGGGACTTGAAGGGTTTGACGATCACATGACAACTTTTCAGTTTTTAAAACCTATTAAGTAGTTTCAGAATTTACTTGCAGACTTATTCAGAGTATGGGTGTGGTCTCCACTAATAACAGCAATCTTTATGATCAGTTTAGTGCAAAGACTGACATGGTAAGGCTGGATGAAGGGAGCAATATCTGACCAAATCGCTCTAAATTTCAGGGTTGTAATAGATGTTGTTGAAATAATATACAGTGTCTTCAGAAAGTATTAACACCCCTTGACTTTTTCCAAATTTTGTGGAGTTACAGCCTGAATTTAAATGGACTAAATTGGGATTTGTTGTGCCTCTGGCCTACAGACAATACCCCATATAATCAAAGTGGAATTACACACACACACACACACACACACTCAGTGCATAGTTCTAGTGTATGCCTCTGGATACAGATGGACTGGCATAAATTGGGAGCTCATTAAACAGTATTTTACCACTGGTGTGATGGTGATCTTCACTGGGACAGCGTTGCTGTAAGTGATAGCTCTCTCCTGCTGCGGTGCTCTGGGAATGGTCAGGCCTGAGGCACAATGCAGACAGACAGTGTGGTCAGACTGAATGTTGAGGTTATTTCTGCTACTCAATAGTATCTGTTGTCTTCATCTCAACTAAAATAGTGTACCATAATTTCTCCTTCGAATACTAACTCGGCCCATGGACACAACTACTGTAGTAACTACTGTAAAAAGTACTGTAATAGCTTCTTCCAATACTAACTCTGCCCAGGGACACAACTACTGTAAAAACTACTGTAATAGCTTCTTCCAATACTAACTCTTCCCAGGGACACAACTACTGTAATAACTACTGTAATAGCTTCTTCCAATATTAACTCTGCCCAGGGACACAACTACTGTAATAACTACTGTAATAGCTTCTTCCAATATTAACTCTGCCCAGGGACACATAACTACTGTAATAACTACTGTAATAACTAGTGTAATTTCTTCTTCCAATACTAACTCTGCCCAGGGACACAACTACTGTAATAACTACTGTAATAGCTTATTCCAATATTAACTCTGCCCAGGGACACATAACTACTGTAATAACTACTGTAATTTCTTCTTCCAATACTAACTCTGCCCAGGGACACAACTACTGTAATAACAGTAATAACTACTGTAATAGCTTCTTCCAATATTAACTCTGCCCAGAGACACATAACTACTGTAATAGCTACTGTAATAACTTCTTCCAATATTAACTCTCCCCAGGGACACATAACTACTGTAATAACTACTGTAATAGCTTCTTCCAATACTAACTTTTTTAGATTAGACATATCCTGTGCAAGGCCAGCTTTATACAAAATGAGTTTCAATACGACTTCCTTATAAAGCTAGCTCATCACGTTCACCAATCTCCTCATTAGACCAGTCTCTTACAATACAATTTTTTTAGACCATTTTAGCCTTGTTAATTGCCTGAAAGATGTCTTCAGGTACTTCTGCTGATAGTCCAGTGTTTTCTTGAAGTGCAGTTAAAGGTCATCTCCATAGCCAAGGTTCCTTTAGGTCAGCACTATATTGAAGCCTCCTCAAGGTCTAGGCCAATAGATTAGGTAACACTTCTTAGTAAGCACATCTCCAATGTGAATTGCGGTTTGATTCTCATTATCAAACATCTAATTCCCCACATTTACGAGAACTAATGCTCAATATCTTTATTTGACTGTTCCCTTTTTTTGCCAGAGGGCTTTTTCATTTCAAGGTTGTGTATTGCATTTGTTTGACATTTATACCTTTTATCTTTCTGCCTGAAAAGGCATTATCCACCTTTAGCCATTTGTAACTATTTTTCGCTTTTATATGATTGGAAATATTGTGCGTTCGGGGTGGGGTTACATAACATTGGTATTATTTGGAACACATTCCATTCAACCTCAACTGATTTATTTTTATTTTACCTAGGAACAGTGGATTAACTGCCTGTTCAGGGGCAGAACGACAGATTTGTACCTTGTCAGCTCGGGGATTCGAACTTGCAACCTTTCGGTTACTAGTCCAACGCTCTAACCACTAGGCTACCCTGCCGCCCCAATACATATTCATCTCAGCAAGCCAGGACTGAAATCTTGACTAGTTGCGTTAGATGCTTGATCAATGTTACGTGTATCTGTCCACGAGAGATTACCCATGTCTGACTACAGTATGTACAAAATGTAACATGTCTTGTTATGATATAACTGTCTGGGCGGCAGGTAGCAGGTAAGAGCGTTGGTTCAGTAACCGAAAGGGCGCTGTTTCGAATCCCTTAGCTGACTAGGTGGTCACTCTGGATAAGAGTGTCTGATAAATGACTATGTCAAATGTGGACCGGATTAATATAAAAGATACATATCAATCCAAGTTCAATAACTTAATGGTAAGACTTGATACTCGCCACAAAAGTAGCATGAACATCTTCAGTGCTCATTTTCAACATCACTCAGACCCATTTCAATGTACGTTTATCTCAGCTGCTGATGCTGCTGCTGCTGCGTTCTGTCAATGTCTGTATCACATGTTATCCCATACTTGTTATTTCTGTCCATCTTGAGATGAAGAAAATACCTGCAAGAAACACAGACTTACATGAAGTACCAGGTGACAACTGATATACTGTTGAAACAACCACAGCAGTGACATTTTAGCCCTGTTTATACCTGCCGCTTACATGCGTCCTGATCACGCCAGTTCACTGTACACTTATAAGATCTGATCAAAATCAGTTCACAATGTGATTTTTAATCGTCTACACCTGTCTAAAAATGTGAACACTGAAACTGAACAACTTGATGTAATAATTGTGAAGCTTTCTCTAATCTGAGGGATTGGAAAGGTCAACCCCGTTGGCTGTCTTTCTACCCATTGCAACTAAACAACCCCCTCCTGCGTCCAGGGAAAGGCCATAACTACAGCCATTGGATACTATTTTCTTGCGTCCCTGTGGAAAAGTGCATGCATGACATTTACCCTCCTTTCTGTCACGTTTTCTGTGTTTATGCATCTGAATTTATCTGTTTTTGCATTCCATGTTTCGTTCCTAGAATATTTCAGGTGGGATTACCTTGAATTTGACCAGATGTGTTCTGAGAATAATCTAGGCCCAGGGAACAGTCAAACATTTTCAGAAGTTTCTTGTGTTTAAATCATGACGCGAAGCTAATTTTTCATTTGACATTGTTGAACATTTTTCCTGGGAACATTGGAGCTGTTTAGCTGACATGGTAAAGCCAAGGCTGATGTCCTGCTCTCAGCATGTCATAGATAAACTGTTGTGTGTCAACATGGCCAATCTTTTCAGCACAGCTCCAGATTCCACCACTCACACAACACATCCACAGGTACCAGACAATTGCTACACATGTGTCTAATTAAGCAGACTCTCTCTGTCTCTCTCTCAGCCAGCAAAACAGAGTTATAACAGGCCACAAAACAACCCCTAAGCAACAGAAAAAACAACCTCACTGTTGGATGAGTCAACATTTTAATTATAATTTTATTTAGATTGTACATTTTCACAGGCTAAGAAGTATTGTGGATAGCTTAGGGATTCTTTGTTTTCAATCTGTATAAACATTGCAATTAGTTTCTTCTAGTTCAACAACCAATGTGATGTAAATGAATACAAATACTCTAGGGTATTTTATTTCTTCACCTGCCTCTTAGTGGGCTTATTATCCTCCCTCACCCACAAATTCCAACACATTCATCCTCTGTCACTGTGAAATATCAGCAATCTGACTACAGATACCAATGTGTTAAACCACCCAGCTGCCTCAGACCTCATAGATAAAATGTTTGTCTTTATCCTTTATTGCAATTCCTATCACCCATGTGATTTTTTGTACTTTAACCTCTGTGTACGGTCCTATATGCTCCTTACTTGTGCGGGATGTCAAAGTGTAATAAATAAAGGCCCAAATAGTAAAAGATAGAAAGAATAAGATGTTATATACCAAAAAACAATATCATATTCAGGCAACTGCATAAATGAAACTATGGTAGAATATTTGTTGGCTCAGGAAATATAACAGGAGAGCTAGATCGATATCTTATCATTTACAATAGTTCCATCATATGTACTGGGGAAAATATGTAGCTTGCTGTAAAACAAAAATGCTATTCTCTAATGTGATGTATTTTATGGGGAATTTGAATCTGATCTAAATAGCTCACAATGCTCCTGAGCAGGATAGAAATAGACATTTCTTATCCAATTACTGTTTCAATCAAGTACACACATCTAATTTTAATGCCTAGTAAATAACATGTAATATACATTGTTTTGAAAAGCCACACGAACCCAAGCAGCATGTCATAAATGCTTTAAAATGTCCAGTAGCTAAAGTAATTTGCCGCACATGCCACATGTATGTGTGAAGTGACTGTGTGCTGGGTAGTCCACATGAGGAAATTATTATTTCAAATGTATCTCAAAATGAATTGACATTTTCAACTTGCACATTACATCTGAGAAGTTACATATGGTTATGATACAAGGTTGATACTTTCTCAGCGATTCTCAGGAGACATACAAAATGCTACAATTTACGTACAAGAGTCACATGTTCTGCATCAGCTTGACTCAGATGCCAATCGTATAAGATTTACAAGGCTTTGTTCCAATAAGATTGACAGTTTTATTGTAAAGGCAACATGACAATAGATTGAGAGCAAATTGATGCTAGTGTGTTGAATGGTTGTGTGTAATTAAAGTGTACACAACAAAGCGGTAAGTATGAGAATCCATCTGTCACGTGATCTGTTACAACTCTTAACGCCGTCATCTGTATGGCTGTTCTCAACAGCTCCAGAGCGCTTTACGACGCTTACAGAGCAGAGAGTATAAATTCATTCAGGTAGGAATGGTCTGTCTACCGGAGAAAACCCTACATCCATCCCCCCCTTTCATCCAGTATAGAGAAAATATGTCAAACCAAGATAGACCAAAATAATGTTTGACTTCATAATGTACATCCGCCATGGTCCCCAAATAGCTCATTGTACATGTTAGGAAGAAACTAACCTTGACATGTGAGTATGTACTGCATGTGTCTTTGCGTGTGTGTTTTTTGCATGCGCTACAATGTCAAAGTGAGCTCTTGAAATGAGTGTTTTGCTGCAGAGGGCCGAGTTAGTGACAAAATGGTGGCGTCCCAACAGAATAATGAGTTCTGTAGACCATTCTAGATGAAAGGTTCCATGGTGGTCTAGCCATCTATACTGTCTGTCCTCTGGGCCTTCGTAACTCCATGCCCATCTCCATCTCCAAATGATACCATATCAAAACACACACACACACACCACAGATGAGATATATTGACACCTAAAAAGCTGCCTACCTCATTTAAACCACTGCCATCAAAGTGATGGGGATTTTTTGCTTCTTCAAAGACCTCAGCCTTAACACACAAAGTCCCTTGGATAAAAGCGCCTGCCTAATGACCGTACCATTATGAGTACAGTAAATCCCATTGTACCAGAAACTGACAAAAAGCCACCCGCCATTGTGTATTGGAATGTAGCAATGCATCCTATATTCTCATGATCGCCCAGTGACCGACACAGAAGCTTTTCCCTTTGTAAAACAGAAACGGGAGAAACACAGCGAAACTGAGTTACATTGAGATCACTTTAGCACACTGCTTCAACGTAAGCCTCTTCAAACTAGAGTTTAAAAATAATCAGAGAGAAGGGAAATAAAAATACAACAGGTATACTGGGAACAGAGAATATCATTTCGTCTTTTTACAAATTTATTCTGTCCATGCTTTTGAAAGGTAGCATGGCTACAAGACTGCCGCGGGGTAGAGCGCCGCCAGGGTGCAGTGTAGCAGCGCGACCAGCAGGGGCAGCAGTGAGTAGAGGTGTGTATTAGATGATGGCAGACCGGCTGAATTCCTGGCGATGGAGTTGGAGGTACCGGAGTCGTCGATCTGTGGGTCCTGTGGAGGGAGGGACAGAGAATGTCAGAGGAGCGATAGAACAAGTTAACTTAGGCCTGATCAAAAGCTTTTTTCCGGGGGGACAGTTGTGCCATCACTTTGCTTGCTTTTAGACTTTTGTCCAACTGTCAAATTGAAGCAATATGACAAATCCCAGCTGCATCTATAACCCCTGCATTTACATTGTCCACATTCATGCTCTCTTGGGGCTACACTCGCAAAACACTATAATAAAGAAAAATAAACAATTAGAGAACTGACATAATCCAAATCAAATAAGAATGTCTTAATAACACCACAAAAGTGTGTGATTAAATTGGCCCATTAGATTGAAAAAAAAAGGTTGTTTTGAGAACCAAAATGCCAGTTGGCTCTATCATATCCATGTGTTGCTTTGGAGATGAGATAAAAAAATAAAAAAGGTATTTGACGCACTAATGAAACGTTGAGCTGAAAAGGGGCCATCTCTTCTCAGGCTGTTTGAACCTGCCACCGCCTCCTTAAATGTCACTCTATGGAATAATGCTGCTTTATTATGTACAATGACATTTACTGAACTTTAAAAGGCACTAGATAAGCAATGCTCACGTCAGCGTAGAGGACTACAAAGACCATGAGCACATGTGCAAGAGGGGTCGCCTTGACTTCTGTCTGTAGGCCTGTGACCTTTGGCATGAGATCAGGGTCTGAGTAGTAATTACCATAGTCTTTCCTTGTAATTGAAAATCAACACTACTGTTCATACATGTAATTTTACATAGATCAATGATGAACTAGGACCCACACAGATTTTTCTGGTTAGGTCATGTGTTCAGGAAAAACTCCTGGCCTTAGTCATAATCAATTGTTAGTTGATAGTTCTGGCTTAAACTTAGTATAATATATTATTTTCCTCAAACAAGAGTAATCAGGATAATCAAACTATGTAGATATGCTGTACACTTACCACGCAAAGCACACCATCGACTGAAACGTTGGACTTCAGTTTCTGAGCCTGTAAAACCAAGAGAGATGGAGAGATATGGTCAAAACCACCCTACTGTGTGTGTTCATGTGTGTGCTGAGTGTGTGCCGTTTGAATTTGTTGCCGTGCTCAAACATCAGTGATTTGTTGCTTTGGAAGGATCTCTGCTGAAGCACATGTCGCCGTTGATCCTTATACAGCATTTAGATCCAGTTTGTTACAGATGACTTGAAAGCGATGGGACTTCCTGTATTTCCCAGACTAGACTGTATGAGGATATGTCTCCAGTCACAGTAAACTCTGAGATTTTCCTCTTCTTAATCTTTTTTATTTATAATTTGCCTTGAATAAGAGCAAGGTTGCTGTAGGTAATTTAATATCCTGAGACACAGGCTTATCCAGTTTCATCTGGTATTTACAGGGTCTCAAGTGGACAAAGACCTTGAAGGAAAACAGTAAAACAGAAGTGAGGATCTACATGAGTCGCCTGTGTTCAGTGCCCTATGTTAGCCAGCCACTCTCATGCTTTACAATAGACTACTTGTAGTTTTAAATTCAGTAAGAGCTAGAGAAAACTGTGTGTGTTTGTGTGTGTGTCTGAAGTATTACAAACTTGTCTTGCCACTAAGAATAATATCCGTCATTCATACTCTGTTTGGAGGACTGTACTTTGTGAAGAAAACACATTACGACCAACCAAACATCAAAGCAACACAGAATTGCAAGTATAATGCCTAGCCCAACACCATATGACTGGGGCATTCAGTTAGACTGATAGCTAGTCCTGATCAATGTAATGTGGGAGTGTAGAAGACAGTGTGAGGGTGTGTGGATTTGGCTGTAGTGGGAGCTGGATGGGACACAGCAGAGGGAAATGACAGATGTTTGTCATTGCTCACTGAACGGAACCCAGAGCTGTCCCACAATTCATTTCTCTCCCGTTGGCCTAAACCATCCATCAGCTTGACTGGGCATGCGGTTATTGTTTCAGATATACCACCATGCATCATCTACGGGACTTCATGTGGAACAGAGGAGAATCAGTCTTGCATCCTTTACGACTACATGTATGTGTAAGGTGTTGAATACTAATAACCTGCAACCAGATTACCAAGTAAAAAACCTTCTAATACAATCAGTATACAGCCTGACCAAGACATTACAAAAGACGTCATTGCATCCAATTTCACCCACTGGGGATGTGGATGCAGAAATGCTGACTGAATTCATATGTTTTACTCATTAACTATTCAAAAGTAAAACTGAATCACTTCTGGGGACCACATTGAATGATCTGTTTTGCTGCTCTTAACTTTCAGGCCCAGGTTGCGGAGCGCTACAGGCCCTGCTGGGCTCAGCAGCAACACAACAGACTCTCCTTCCTTTTGTTTCAGCTTCTTAGACACGCTAGGAGCCACCTGACTTTAATCTCCGACGTGGGACAAAAGGCATTCCTGCCTGCGCCACTTTCAATACCCACAAAGAGAGGCAAAGTGAGGCAAAACCCTCTCACAAGACAAAAAGAACCCTTCCTAATTCAGTTTGAAGCTTACGGTAAAAGAAAAGAAATCCTGGCAGTTTGAGGAATACACAGTGATGCTAAATTAGATTTGAGAAAATTAACAAAAGGAAGCAGGAAAAAGCACATATTTCAAGCTGCTCACATAGAGATCCTCACACAGGGAGAAGTTGTCTTTTGGCTAGTAGTCTAGTGGGGCCCTGAGTCATTGGACGAGTGCTAAAGCTGTCTGGCAGTACCAGCACAGAGGGTTTCTAATCGATGATGAGAGGAGAGACGAGTGAATGTTCTTACAGGCCCGTCCCCTGTGTGATTAGAAAGAGCTTGTCTGCCTCCGACAGCCGTCCCTGCTCAACACATGCTCCAGTGCAAACAGGGCTAACAGTGTGTTTGGGTGTAAGTACTGTAAGTATTTGTGTGTGTGTTGTGTGTGTTTGGAACTCCTTGCGAAGTGAGAGCTTTCCTCTGATTAGAGAGTGTGGGAATCTATAACAGTAGCCTTGTTGGTTAACAACAATAATACAGTGAGCTTCCCAACTCTAAACATTTTAGTGGCTGAGTTTGCTTTGTGGAAGCCTTTTGTATTTTGACCAGAAAGACTAAATTCCCACTGATCGAGTTCCAATCTTAGATGTTCATCTTAACCTCAGCTCATGTAAATCATCACTGAAAGCCCCATCAACCATTCTGAGCTCTGATACAACATCAGTGTCTGTAACATTGACAGATCCATCTCCAGCAGGTTGTCTAAGCCAGGAGTCACCCTGACAACATCACAAAGATAACCCACTCCACCCCTGGACCTGAACACTATTTATCCCCCGTCCAGATCAATTGGGGTAATCTATTCTAATTTGTCCTATTAGCATATGAATGCCCTTTCAAATGGCGCTGGCGGAGCATCCAGGGACGCAGCCAGGGACGGAGGACCTCATCAGGCGAGGGGTCGGCTGGCTGGCAGTCAGGCAGGCAGTCATCTGTGTTAATGGGAGATGGGTGGCAGCCGGTGACATTCAGATCAGTGTGGGTGACCACGCGTCACCTTGTCACTCGGTGACACCACCAAGCCTTTATTACTGAGGTGAATAAAGCCTACATGCCGGCAATGTAGGATTCTCTAGGGCACTAGAGTGTGTGTATGCTGTGTCAAATCGAATCAAATCGAATGTTATTATCACATGCTTCATAAAACAACAGGTGTAGGAGTGAAATGCTTGTGTGATGGAGTATATAAAATATATAAAATATACTATATGCTGTTTGAATTGCAGTGTGTAGCAGGACGTGCTGACTGACTCACTGAAGGACAATGTTCTGTCTTTGAGGAGGACTGATTCCACTCTGTGTGTACACCACTGATAGACAAACACTTCCATCTGTGTGCCTCAGACTCCTATACTGCAGAGCAACTGTTAGTCCTTTACAGTTAATTCAGGCTCTGCTGAAATGAGGCCGTATCAGTTCTCAAATCAAATCAATAATGCTTAAATTAATCCAGCGCCTAGCTAAAATAGTTCCCTCAAAATAGATGCTTGGCCGTTGGCCTCCAGGACAGGAGGTCCATGCGGTATGAAATCAGCTGTTGGAAACCTCACCTGCAAGCTTCCACAGAAGTGGTAGAGGGACTCATCCCCTGCCTTGAGGTGATTGGTGTTTGTGGCGACATCCAGTGAGTTGGGGGACCGGTCCTTAGCCTTCTGGGAAGGAGTGGTGGTGGAGGTGGTGGTCTGCACCGGTGGCATGGGCTGCCAAACTCCCACATCTGTCCCGTTCCCAAACGCCTGGATGGCATTGCCTACAGAAAGACCAGACACTGTGTTAGACATCAATGTTGTAGAGAGAGGGAGCGAGAGAAAGTCCATATGTGGAGAGACTACATCTGTCCAAAATCTAAAGCTTTTCATAAAGCCATTACTGGTGTAAAACACTATCCATTTCCCCTAAAGGGTATCATTAGGCTATCTTTCCCTAACACTATCCATTTCCCCTAAAGGGTATCTTGAGGCTATCTTTCCCTAACACTATCCATTTCCCCTAAAGGGTATCATTAGGCTATCTTTCCCAAACACTATGGAATAGGTGGGAGAGAACAATTTAATTATATGGAAATACACCAGGGGAAAAACTAAATTCTAAACTACAAACCTAGTGAGTGTGCTTAAGTTTGGCTAGGGGATATGAATATATTAGCTAAGGCCATAATAATAATAATAACAAAGTGATGATGTGGCCTTTTACCCAACACATTAGAGTGCATACACTGTTCCTGGTCTATCTTTGAAGTGAAGCAGACAGGCAGATCTGAAGCTAGATGGATCAGCGTTATGCACCGCTCACAGAATAATTCAACTATTTCTTCCCTGGGTCATTGAATCCATTTAAACTGTGAGCCAACACTTTGGAAAAGGACGGACATGCTTTTTATTATTATTTTTAACTTGTCAGCTCATTTGGGCTTGAATCGTCTAAGGCTGTATAGGGCCACACCTCTAAAATGCTGGCTGTGAGGGAATCAATTAAAGCTGGTTTCATTATCTTGCGGTGAAGAAAGCGGGTGTGCCACTGAGCCTATCCTAGTGCACTAATACTTTGTGCTAGCACAGCGGCAGCCTGATGAGTGTATTGAATTTGTTGATAAGGTCTTTTATGGAGCTTTGTTCTCAACAAAGACTAATTAGAGACAACGCATTAGACGGTGTCGTCTGTCACGGCTGATGAGGTGCTTTTCTAGTTTGGAAGGGTGCTTTTCTAGTTTCGAATTTAGACACAATGCTTGTGCTGTGATAATGTACATGAGTTTAGCTCTTATTTAGCTCTAGCTCAATGTCAGGGCTTTCAGTGGAGTTTGAGGAATCAGCAGCACTTGAGAAATACTAACATGCATAACCTGCCAGTCAAGCCCCTGAGAATACATACTGTAATTCACTCCTAATAGGATGAGTGTATTCCTACAGGCATCGACTACACTCTGAGGAAAAAAGGTGCTATCTAGAACCTAAAAGGGTTATTTGGCTGTTCCCATTAGGAGAACCCTTTAAGAGCCCTTTTTGGTTCCAGGTAGAACCCTTTTGTTTGTAGTTATAACCTTTTGAGGTTTCATATAGAACCCTTTCCACGTTTCTACATCGAACCCAAAAGGTTTCTACCTGGAACCAAAAATGTTTCTCCCTCGAACCAAAAAGGGTTATCCTATGGGGACAACCGAAGAACCCTATTGGAACCCTTTTTACTAAGAGTGTGAGTGTACAAACTGGACCCTGTGTCTTATTCTTGCTGACAAACGAGAGTGTGATTTAACACTGGACCTTTACTCTGCAAACACTGAGCAATGTTAGAATCCAGACACCCAGGAAGGCCCGGCAGGCTGTTCCAGCTGCACAGGAATGCAGTGTTTGTCTTACCAAGAGGAGAGAGGAGATAAATCCCATGTTTAAACACAGGGAATATCACACTGTGTGCAAACAGCCTGGAATCTGCACAATCTGCCACTTAATCGTTTCTGTTTCCATTCATCAAGTGCAAACAGCACATGGGTAACCATGATATCATATCACTTAGTGACATTTACATCAACCAAAACACTGACAGACAGGCATTAGTGCGCATGGCCGTCTGTTGAACCAAACAAATAGGCCCATTTTGCTATGGCTGTATTCATTAATCTAGCAAGAAGGCAATATTTTGAATAATGTAGAAGTGAGTCGTGTCCACCCCTCTCGACCCTTCTCGCCAACGTAAAAAAAAGTTTGAAGCTGCGTTCGTAAAATCGCTCTAGTTATCTACTCCGATTTTAGAGCACTGTCGTCCGAGTGTGCCAGAGCGCAGAATAACTGATGAATTTACGAACGCTCAACACGTGTTGAATATGGCCGTTGTCAGTTAACGTCGGCTAAAAAGCGTAATAAAATTTTTGCCAGCTGCGAATACAGTCATCAGCGCTCTGGATAACATGAAAACAGCATAGCCAGCTCTGCTAGGGCACGTAAAATGGTCAGAGTGAGGTGTTCTCTCATTTATGTCTAGAAGTAGCTAGCAAGTTAGCCAACGTTAGCCAGTTAGCTTGGGTGCTTGACTGCTGATGTTACGTCAGAGCGCTCAGATTAACCCTACTCCTCAACCAGAGCGTCCAGTGTGCGCTCTGAACGCTCGGTATTTACGAACGGACAATCTGACAACGCTCTGAATTTATGAACGTCCAGAGCACACTCTGAGCGTTCTCCAAATTGAATTTACGAGCGAGTCGACCTAGAGCTACTTTTCTAAGGGCCTCCCTTTAACGTGACAAGGATCTGACCAATTGGATCGTAATAACGCAGCAGACCACTGGATACATTTATTCAACAGATAATTCGTTTTATTTTTTTTACCATTATTTAACTAGGCAAGTCAGTTAAGAACACATTCTTACAATGATGGCCTACACAGGCCAAACCCGGACACTTTTGTGTTCCGCCCATATTGGTATTATTATAAAAACATTTTAAACCTTTATTTAACTAGGCAAGTCAGTTAAGAACAAATTCTTATTTACAATGACGGCCTACCGGTGAACAGTGGTTTAACTGCCTTGTTCAGGGGCAGAACACAGATTTTTTAGCTCAGGGATTCAATCCAGCAACCTTTTGGTTACTGGGCCAACACTCTAACTGTCACGACTTCTACCGAGGGTAACTCCTCTCCCTGTTCGGGCGGCGCTCGGCGTTGCCGGTCTACTAGCCGCTACCGATCCATTTTTCTTTTTCTGGTTGTTTTGTCTGTGTTCCTTTTCACACCTGGTTTTCAATTGCTTTGATTTCTGTGGGTATATAGGGCACCTGTTACCTGCCGTAATTCGTGCAGGATTAGATTTGTGTGTATTGCGCTCGAGTGTATTTGATGTTTGTTGTTTTTTCGCTATTACGCAGGTGTATGTAAAGTGTCGGAACTGTGTTTGTTTCTATGTGCGTTTGCACGAGTTTCTGATTATTCGAGAGCGTAGTTTTGTATTGGTGGACTATATTATTAAACACGCTTCTCAGACATCCCTGCTCTCCTGCGCCTGACTCCTACACCTCTCACCAAGACGCATGTTATCACACTAACCACTAGGCTACCTGCCATCTAGGTGTCCTAGTGCAGTCTAGTTTCTTGTGTTCTGACATAAAACGGTAGGAAATGAATAAAATAATAATGTAAACATACTATCAGTAATTGCCAGTAAATCTATTGCCCGAAATCGGGCACTGTAGTCTTTATTTAACAATTAACATTGACATTATTGCAATAGTTAAGAGTTTTGGTGTTTGTTTTGCATAGTCATACAGAACAAAGATACAATCGATCAGTATAGGGATTGGATATACTATTTATACATATTTAAAAGCGTGTCTCCTCCGATAAGAGGGTTTTTATAGGAGAGAGCTAACACTAATCTCTGATCTTTTTAACTAAGAGTGAGTGCTTAGACGTGGCATAAAGGAGCCTTGCCAATGTGCCCGCTGGAGTTCCACTCAGGCTGTTGGTCAGAAGAATAGGACCATTACTGATCTCCTAGGTGATTTCTCAGGAGCACACAGGGTGGATGCCCCCTGGGCACTTATGGATTGCTGATAATGCTGCCGGTTACTCAGTGTGACCTCTCTGTTGGGATATTCTTTCTCACAATGCCACTGCTACCAGCAAATGAACCACCAACCACTCTATATGTACCATCGAGCAGAAGTAACTCTACTTCTCTTTTCTCACTTCCAACTTTTTTGGTCATGTAACAACCCTGTAATGCCTTTTGTCATGGCTGAATAAAGCTGTATGACAAATAGTGAACTACCATCACTGTACTGGATTGAAGAATGGTGCAAGAGTACAACAGTACTTTACTCTGCTGACCTAGAGGCAAATGCAGGAGAGGATCCTTAACTGGGAACAATGTATGCTTAACATTAGATGAAGCAAATCAGCAGCTACGCTTTGTCTTCTAATGCCTTCCAAAAGAGCTTTCCGTAAGAGGACAGAGCCCTCCCGCTGGCCCCCTGGTTAAGGAGCCAGAGCAATGCCCTATCACAGTTTCGGAGCCACACCAGCACTGACGGTTGTGTGGGAGCATATCTGTCACTGTGTGTTAGTGCTGACAAATGTTCCCTCTGAGCTGCATGGGTAGCCCCGAGACCGCCACATGTCATGTAAAAATCTTCCCAGTGTGAAATAGTTCCCAATCGTTCTGATCGTATTCTGATTGTGAAATTTCTCCCAGCGTGAAAATGTTCCCAGTTCAATAATTGCACACGTGACTCTTTATGTGGATGGCTGCGCTCGTGCGGATGTTTCTCACAAACCCTCCCTCGATCTCGAAAAATTGTTCTGTGGGCATACACATTTGCTTCACACATCTGCCAATTAATGGTGGCCGTGACTATAGTGAGCTAGCTATACAAACAAGTTAAAAATGCATACCTCTGAGAACAAGCCATCTCGACTTTACAGCTAAACTTGCAAGTTACTGTAGCTAGATAAATCAAGAGCGAGGTGGGGTGAGAGAAACATCTGCCATCCACACAGACGTGCGTTCGATTATTGACTGGGATAATTTTCATGCTGTGACATTTTTTACAACATGACGTCACAGTCACAACACAATCACAACAATGAGTTTTTATTCGTTTCAGAGAGATATAGAGAGAGGGGATTTAGCCATGCCTTGGTACTCTGAGGGGATCAGAGGCTGGGCTCCCAGCTTGTGCCATAAAACCCCTGAAACTCTTCCCGCCTGCTGTTCAATCTTTCCATGTTCTCCAACGTCACCCCGCTCCTCCACACTCTCTACTGGCTCCCAGTTGAATCTCACATCCATTTCATCATCCTGGTGCTTGTCTATGGAGCAGAAAGGGGAACTGCACCTCCCTACCTTTAGTCTATGTTCAACACTTGCACTCAGGGCCGGATTACTGAACAGGCCCGCAGGCGTTGGGGGTGCACCCCCAGATAGCATATGAACACGACAGTTAGGAACTCCCTGGAGGTCATAAGCCTTGGCAAAATGTGTAGAATAGCATGAGATTAGCTACAAAACTGAAAATGGTTCTGTCTGTCACTTGGCAAAATGTGTAGAATTGTAGGAAATGAGCTTAAAATCAGCTAATTTTTCTTTCACCCTCATAGCAAATGTGTAGATTTGCAGGAAGTGATCTGTTTTCTTACTAGCACTGACTTTGCTGATTATAGCTACTTTATTGACGAAAAGTTGTACTTACTAACACTGTGATACGTGGTTGTCTTACCTAGCTACCTTAAGATGAATGCATTAACTGTAAGTCCCTCTATATAAGAACGTCTGCTAAATGACTAAAATATGAATGTAAAATGGAATAGAGGGAGAGTTGGACACAGTTTAACCCGGACAAGCTTCACAGGCTCTTCCTGGATGTCTAGAGGAGCACAGAGACGTGTAGTGACAGCAAAGCACTCCTATTAAGGACAGTACTAGTTCTGGGAATCATGTCAGATTTTCTTGCCAGGAGAACAAATATTCAGGGAAGGTGCTCTTCAGACAGACAGCTCTCCCAAAAAATCAAGAGTTTGGGTAGGGACAAAATAATCCCCTCGGAAACATGACAAAGGCGGACTGTGTTTCCTGGCAGACACAATGCGGACGCAGATATCTAGGCTCATTTTAGCCACAGCCAGTCAGTGGTTGTCAGCCTGTAACACAAACGTCATGGCGAATGCAAACTACTCACTTGCGAAATGTTTACGTCAGGAAATGAATGGATATGACGCTGGACGGATGTCCACACTCCTCCCTTTCCTCTCTGCCAAACTGACGTTGGTCTAATTGCAGATGTGTATGCTGGACCTTTGGTACATTGTGGGAGGAAACCTATCTTTCTATCTCAATGGCTTTCTTTCTCAAACTAAAACCCAAATCCTTCTCAATAGCAGTAGGTCAAATAGACTTCAATGACACTGAAATTCCCCTAAAGAAATTGCTCTGTTGTGATAGTGCTGTGTCATGCACATTGTCACATTGGGAACAAAATGTTATATATAACACTATCTCTATAATACAGTGAAAACAAACTTCCCCATAGGGTCGGTGAGAGCGTGACTATAGTGGATCCTACTGGCTTTGAAAAGGGCTGAGAGACAATGCCATACCAATAACACAGCAGAGGAAGTTGAGCTGTGATTGCACAAAGACAGGCACCACAGCCATGGATCTGCTATCTCCAGAGGCCTGGCACCTTGTGATAGTGAAGGAGCTGTATTTATTAAAGAAGGAATTGCTGTGGCGGGGGAGTGGATGGAGAGAGAGAGGGGTGGGGGGGGGGGCGGGGGGGACGGGGGGGGGGGGTGTTAATTAAAGCTGTCTGATATGTGAGAGGAGGGCCACCAAGTTAGAAGACAATGCCCAGGGCCCAGTTTAAAAAAAAAGTTATATATCTGGATTTTGCCTATCGGACAGGGTTAAATGCATAGAAAAATAATGAATAGAACGGACAAATCATTGGCTTGAATGGGGATTACCATTCTATTCATTCTATTTCTATGCATTTAATCATATCCGATAGGCAAAATCTGGATAAATCACTTTTGAAAAATTGGGCCCTGGCTATCGCTGATCCAGGAGAGCTACTCCGGGGAACTAGTCACTCACACAAGAACATTATTATTATTAATGTGCACACGCACGCATGCACGCACACACACACACACACACACACACACACACACACACACACACACACACACACACACACACACACACACACACACACACACACACACACACACACACACACACACACACACACACACACACACACACACACACACACACACACACACACACACACACACACACACACACAGCCTTATCATTGTTTCTGTTTCTTCCTCCTCTCTCTCTGATTTTCGCCAAAAAGCTCACAGGAGAAATGGAGCATCACTTGAGAGAGGGAGGATGAAGGAAGGAACAATGTGAGAGGGATGAATAATTGTCAGGAGACCTGCAATGAAAGAGTGGAGGAGACAGGAAAATGGTATGAGAATGAAGATGAGAGGAGAGGACAGGAGATGCGCGGTCAGTCACTCACGGAGGCAGCTGTTGTCTGTGAAGAACTCTGTGAATTTGTCACATTCCTCCTTGCCATTGCCACTGCTGCTGCAGTCACAGTAGGGGACAACACTGATCTTAGGAGAGCGCAGGTAGTTGGGCGTCATCACGGTACCTGTTGGGAGGGGGAAGAAATACAATAAATTACCCAATGCAGCTGTTTTTATATCAATATCAAATCATTTTCGGGTAACAATTAAGTACCTTAAGATGTCCATTAAATTGGACAAGAATAGTAAGAATTTAGCTAGGACTGTCTGGAAGTGGTCTGAGTGGGGAGGGGAAAACTGAAAACTAGCTGTTATTGGCAGTGAGGTTTGAAACTCTCTTTGTAAAGCCAAAACTCCTGCCCATGCAAAACTGCTGATTAGAAGGTCCTGTGTTAGTTTAAACAATGTTAGTTTAATCAGCTGTTTTACAGTATTATACAAATCACAGTAAAACAGAATTTTGACTGCACTGGGCCTTTAAAGAAAGTTTTTTTGTTCTGTTTGGTTTGCTATAGACATGGTATCCTCTGTGGCAGAGCCACAACCTATTGCTATTCTTGGCTGGTCATTGGCTGGTTATGAGGTATGGTGAAAGAGGATCCGCCTCCCACTGCACCTAACCATCATGTAATGGTGAATCCCTATCATACTGCAACTGTTAGCAAAAGCTTTCTTCCAGCTCTATTTTCATCCAATTCTCTCATCAACACATAACACTGAAAACATAATGGAGTATTTTCAAAAGTGACAATATGAAGTATTTCCAAAGGCAGTGGGAAGAATTAGGTTTCTCCAGCTTTGTAGAAAACTAAATAGCTACAGTCAGTGATTTCTTGCTCCCTTAATGCATTGTTCCCCTACTGGCATCCGTCCAAACAAGCCCTTTTTGTTTTGCGGCAAAATGAATTGGCATTTTGTTGGTTGCTGTGTGGACTATCTGTAACAGCTGTGCTAGTCAGGAAAATGTGATGGATTGAGCTAGGATGGTTCCCTCAGCACACAGAAGCAGAGAGAAGGGGAAGATAAAGGAGACAAATCTTCTCCCACATTCCCCCTCTCTCTTTATCTCTTTCACACCACAGGAGGCTGCTGAGGGGAGGACAGCTCATAATAATGTCTGGAACGGAGTAAATGGAATATCATCAAACACATAGAAACCATGTGTTTGTTGTATTTGACACCATTCCACTTATTCTGTTCCATTCATTACCACGAGGTCGTTCTCCCCAATTAAGGTGCCACCAACCTCCTGTCATTCACACACTCATTCTTTCGCTCTACTGCGTTGTCTGCAACTATGAGTCTTGGCTTCCTTGGTTTCCTCTGGAACAATGAGCTAATTTCATGAAATGATGTGGAGGGGCAGGATGAAGTGGTGTGATGTTGGGTTGTGCTGCGCTGCACTCTTAGAAAATGAACACTTTGAACCTTTTTGGTTCCAGGTAGAACCCTTTTGGTTCCAGGTAGAACCCTTTTGAGTTTCATGTAGGACCCTTTTGAGTTCCATGTAGGACCCTTTCCAAAGAGAGTTCTACATGGAACCCAAAAGGGTTCTAAGTGGAACCAAAAATGGTTCTCCCTAGAACCAAAAAGGCTTATCCTATGGGGACAGTGGAATAACCCCTTTGGAGAGAGGATAGGAGGGGGGTGAAGGGACTGTGACACATGACTATAACAACAGGTAGGAGAGCCATTCAGGGGACAGTATGAGGATTCAGTGAGAAAATGAAAGACCATAGTGAGACCCATCAATGTGTGTGAGGAAAGGTTGACTAATAAAAACAAGGGAGAAACTCACCGATGAGGCCAGAGTAGGACAGCAGGCAGTCAGCGTAGTTCTCCTTAAGACAGCCAGAGAGGGAGCGTGGCTCAGACTGACAGTTGGCAAAGAAATCAGCCAGACGGGACCTGAAAGACAACAGTGAAACCTCTGAACTATCTCATCTCCCCTATAAGACTAACTGTGACTGTCAAATAGACAAAGCAAAAGCAATGGTACTGATTGGTACGGTTTATAAACACACGCACACACACAGTACTCATCAATCTGTTCCTGGGCTAGTTGGAGGAGAGGGAGAGCTGTTGATTCCACTCCGTGATACTGTCATGGAAATATTGAATCAAATATTTCTCAGATACCGGAGCTTGTGAATTCAAACAGACTTTATTACAAAAAGTAGCAAAGCCGAGCAATTCCATGGAAGAACTGACTCTCCATTCTTAGTACTTGGCTTTTATACAGTCTTACCCTTACATAAGATCGTCACTCCACTTTATGAATCTTGTTGTCTTGCTTAGTTTCCATTCTCTTATTGGCTCAGACACTGGGGCATAGATTCTATTGGTGGCGTGACATGCACACTCCTCCTGCACGTCTAATGGTGCCTATAACTGATTAGCTAATGTTCCTGTCCAAAGGTCTTCACAAGTTCAGGCCAATGGTGTCTATGTATGATTCATGCATGTGCATGTCCAGTAGCCTTCACAAGATCAGCAATGGCCCAGACCAGTCATGTCTTGTTGGTCTACCTTGCCTCATCCACATGGATTCTGCTTACTGTTCTGTTTTTTACATGTCTAATATTGAAACTTATATCGATTCTTCTTTCTACTTCAAAGAGAACATTATAGGTACTGAAAATCACCAGATGACTGGACATTCTCTAGCAATACCACTCTCATAGGGTGATGGAGCAGCCAGCAGGTAGGTATGCCTGGTCTTATAATCCCTCCCACAAACAGAGAGGAGCTCTGGATACCAAGCTCATGATACAGCTGGAAAACCTACTACCACCTAGTGTTACACATTTGTTGAGAAGGGGAAGAGAGTGAGAACAAGAACATTTAGCTAAAGGAAGAGATATAAAGAGGGAGACAGACGGACAGAGGGAGATAGAAATAGAGGGAGAGAAAGAGAAGTGAGAGCGTGAGAGAGAGAGAGCATGAGAGCGCAAGAGAGAGTGAGACAGAGCGAGAGCAAGAGAGATCGAGAGAGAGAGAGAGAGCACGAGAGTGAGACAGAGAGAGAGCGATCGAGAGAAAGAGAGCATGAGAGCGAAAGTGAGACAGAGAGAGAGTGAGAGAGTGAAAGCAAGAGAGAGAGAGAGAGCGAGACAGAGAGAGAGTTAGACAGAGCGAGACAGCAAGAGAGAGAGAGCGAGAGCCTGATAGAGAGAGAGAATGCACAGCCCTGAGGCTGGAATCCAAATGGTCCCAATTTATTTGCACTAATGCCTCCATTTGATCCCAGACAGAGTGCTGTGGTTCTAGAGGCAATGTCAGACGTCACTCATTGAGTCCAGTCCGTTCCGCTGCATTTCAATATGGCCTCTATTACTGCCAATGAAACAGATGCCACTTAACCCAAACACATCCACTCCGCCGCCCAGTAATTCTAACCAGAATACTGCTACATGACAGCTAAATGAATCACTTGTCTCAGAAAAGACGAGCATTCAGAAAGAAAAGCAGAGTGTTTCACTGCTTAACTTGAATACTCTCAGTTATTGTAGGTAGATTTAGTGTTTGCTTCATGCATTAGTGAATAGTGATGGTTTATTTCCCATGCAATCTCCCAAGATCCTCCCTCCAGTTATCTTAATAGGTTTGTTTATGGTGTTTCTCAACACCTCTGAAAGCATGATAGCAACCTCCACACTGTTTATTTAGACACCCCTCCATTTGGTGCCGAGCTAGAATGTGTAATCTGTCTCCAGCACCTCTTTATATTACAGAGGATGCTATCGGGAAGGGTTTGAGAAAATTAACTGTTGTTGACTGGAATGTAGTTTTATCCATACATTGACAATGGTTGGTATGTGGTGTGAGTCTGACACGTGAGACTATGTGATTGTTAGCCATCTTATATGTTTGATGCCTGTGTACAATCTTGTGCACTGTGACAACTGTTTATCCTGGTGTACCTGCAGATGTAGTTGGTCTTGCAGGAGGTCTGCAGGGAGAGACAGTTGGGCTTCTCCCTGTCCTCATAGGAGCAGACTGGTACAATGGTTTGGCGCCGGCGCTCAGAGCAGGCCGACTGGTCGCCGGCTGGACAGGAACAGAACAGCATGCCATAGCTGTGCTTGGGCGGGACCTTGTCGAAGAACTGTCGCAGGGCCTTGTGGCACTTGCGCTTGTTGCAGACCTCCGCAGTGGAGACGCGGCTGGTGCAGGGGCTGATGTAGGCCGAGCGGTACTTCTTACACGTGTCGTTCAGGTTGCAGGCCTTGGCCGCGTTCAGACAGTTGTTCTCCCTCGTCACCGCGGGCTCGCCTGTCATGAAAAGGACAACAGGGTTAGTAATTTTCCATCATCTCTGGGTTGGTAAACTCTTTTTATAAAACTGACTATAATATGAACAGGAGTGCTAGAGAGAGTTAAGCATCACGTGACTAAACTTATACTGGAGTGGATGGAAAAATAAGCAATGTACAGTAAATAATGTATTAATAATAATAATAATAATTAATCATTTAGGAACCTTGCCAACTGTATATTAATCTCTTCCTGGCCGCTGCTGATTGATAGCAAGGAGCCCATTTACTGCTACCCTGTTTCTAGCCCTAAATCAAACAGTGCCCCTCCTCTCCGCAGCCTTTAAAGCAAAACAAATATGCAGCTCTCCCGAACTTCAGAGTCATCAAAGCATCCGGCACCACGGCCTGCTCATCTGTCAGGTCTCGCTAATTGCCAGCTTTCTTACAGATGCCACGTTAATTACCGTTTCGAGATACTTTTTTGGGAAAATGGAGCAATAACAGCATTTTTCTTTAATGAGCGCCAATTAAAAATAGGAGCGGTTGGTTGGTAGAATCCGGCTTGGGATGAGCGGTGCGTGTCGTGCTCCGAAAATAGTGTTAATAAGATTCAACACGTCTCTTGATGAGGACAGTGGATGGACCAGTGGTTTCTCCATGGTAACAGAGGTGGTGTTATACCAAACTAAGAGGCAGCCTTTACACTCTGCTCCTAGGGGTTGTCACAACTCTGCTCTACAGGGGTGTCACACTCGTGTCATCGAGGACCACAGTGTCTGCTAGTTTTCAGGCTTGTATGTGCTTGCCACCAGCAGCAACACCCATAAACCAAGAGGGAGTAAGACTCTCTAAACACTTTGATTTCATTTGATAATCTTAACTCCAGGAAAGAGAGAAAACTGGTAGATACTAAAGCCTGTGAAGACTAGAGTAGGATACCCGCTCCTCAGTCAAGACACTAACACACTGCTGTAGACAGGAAGTGTCTTCTCTAAAGGTCGTAGATGTGTAGTCAGGGTACCGGGCCGGTCCCTGCGGCCAATCCCAGATGACTGGCCGGGCTGGTCTGCCAGCCGGGGCTCACGGTGACCTTTCACTGAAATCTGAAAGTTCTCCTTCACGCTGTCGGTCTGTGCTGCTCTCTTCTACTCTGCTCAATGACCAGACACATTAACTCTTTCTGGAAATAAGTACTCTACAGCTTCCTGCGAGCTGCCTCTCCTGTTGGCCCTGAAGTCTGTCTGTCAGTCAGTCTGTCCGTCTGTCTGTCACTGGCCATAACAGCTCACCCCAGTCAGCCAGACACCACCCAAATGAGGACAGCCCTGACCAGACCTTCACCCCCTCCTGTGTCCCCAAAAGGGCATTTCCCCTCAGGGCCCAATGGCAAAAACCAGAGCTCTGGGGCAAGAGATCTGTATCTGTGTCAACAGGCTCAATTTTTATCTGTGTGAGCATGTGAGTATGTATAATGTATTAGTATGTGTGGACATGTGCGTGTGTGTGTGTCGCATTTTTGGTACGGTGTGTATGTGCGTATGTGGGTGTCATGTGCCATGCAGCTGTCCAGTCACCCAGCCGTCTGTCTCCTCCCTCCCACAGAGGTAGACTGCAGTGTGTCGAGATCCTCTCCTCATCCCTCCCTGCGGCTCCTCCAGTGTCAGAGAACACATCTGCTGAACCCCAAGTGTCTTGCTGGCAGATGGCACTGTCTCTCAAGCAAACACGCATACTCAACCCTAAAAATCCTCACACCCTAAAAATCCTCACACCCTAAAAAGCCCTCCTGCACATGCTCTCTTTCCCTCCCTCCCGTTGTCTCTCCCCATCCCTCCCCTCCCTCCCCTCCCCTCCCTTCCACCCTTCACAGGCCCACACACGGCTGGGGCCATCTGGTCTCTTCATAGGGAGCTGGAGCACCCCAGCAGCTCTTGTTTCCGATACAGCCTCAAATTGATTATCATGTCGCCTGTTACCTCCAACCCCCTCCCTAATTTCAATTACGACGGGACTTTAGGTCGAGTAATGACCTCTGTCTCCTCCTCCAATCCACAGGATAAGAAAACAAGGCAGAATATTTGGGGGATGATCCGTCTGGAGAGATTGTTATGGATAATGGACTTGCCAAAATATCTTTGTCATCTTTATTTGTCTCTTTATGATCGTTATCCTATCTGTGTATTTCCACAGAGTTATTGGTGTAACTCTGACACCAACCAGTAATATCTCTCATTTTTGTCTCTCATCTTATATCCACATCTGCATTGGAGAGAGGACTGACTAAATGGTAAGCAGTAGGTGGGGTTAATCGCAAATCCACAAGGAGCCTTACTCTACATTCTTAGAAAAAAAGGTGCTATCTAGAACCTTAAAGGGTTCTTTGGCTGTCCCCATAGTAGAACCCTTTGAATATAACTTTCCACAGAGGGTTCTACATGGAACCCAAAAGGGTTCTACCCGGAACCAAAAAGGGTTCCCCTGTGGGGACAGCCGAAGAACCCTTTTGGATCCTGTTTTTCTACGTGTAGCTTGCCAGGTTTGGCAGACTGTGAGTCCCATCCCTCTAGCACCTTAATGGAGGGACTTGATTAAACCAAGGCTTCAACCTACTTACAGTAGACTGTAATTACACCTTCCATATGGATAGTATACCTTTTCACCTGTACAGCCTTGACCTCCCTCCATATAACCTGCATCTCAGTGGGCGTGCCAGCCCTGATGCGGGTGACTGGCAATATAACCTGAGGGTAAATAATTGGCTGATCGATAGATAATGATGTGTCTGAACAGAAGGGAGAAATTAAAAAACAAATTCCCACACAAATCCTGTATGCGTCCCCATCTGCTAGCTTTGGGGAACAGTTTGCTGTAGAGACACAGGGGCTCAAGGTGAATTAATATCAGTCACAGACAGTGCTGAATCACTCAAGCGTAGAGGGCATGCAGAAAGTTATCAAATCAAATCAAAGTTTATTGGTTGCGTACACAGTTTTGCAGATGTTATCACATGTGCAGCAAAATGCTTGTGTTTCTAGCTCCGACGTGCAGGAATACTTAGCAATACAAACAATACACAAATAATCCAAAAAGTAAAAAGAAAGAAATTAAGAAATATCAGAATGAGCAATGTCTGAGTCAGTCCCGAATATATACAGTATATACACTGGGTGTACAAAACATTAAGAACACCTTCCTAATATTGAGTTGCACCCCTGCCCTGTTGCCCTCAGAACGGCCTTAATTCGTCGGGGCATGGACTCTTTGGGTGTTCTTGAACCATTCTTGAAACACACAGGAAACTGTTGAGCGTGAAAAACCCAGCAGTGCTGCAGTTCTTGACACACTCAAACCGGTGCGCCTAGCACCTGCTACCATACAAATTTTTTGTCTTGCCCATTCACCCTCTGAATGGAACACATACACAATCCATGTCTCAATTGTCTCAAGGCTTAAAAATCCTTCTTTAACCTGTCTCCTCCCCTTCATCTACACTGATTGAAGTGACATCAATAAGGGATCGTAGCTTTAACCTGGTCAGTTTACATCATAGGAAGAGCATAATGTTTTGTATACTCAGTGTACAGTGCATTCGGGAAAGTATTGAGACCACTTTACCTTTTCCACATTTTGTTGCGTTCCAGCCTTATTCGAAAATATATAGTGTTTTTCAATCTACACACAATACAAATCAAATCAAATTGTATTAGTCACATGGGCCAAATACCTTACAGTGAAATGCTTACCTATGAGCCCCTAACCAACAATGTAGTGGTTTTGGATAAGAATAAGAAATAAAAGTAACAAGTAATTAAAGAGCAGCAGCAAAATAACAATAGCGAGACAATATACAGGGGGTACCAGTACAGAGTCAATGTGTAGGGACACCGGTTAGTTGAGGTAATATGTACATTTAGGTAGAGTTATTAAGTGACTATGCATAGATGATAACAACAGAGAGTAGCAGTGGTGTAACAACAGAGAGTAGCAGGTGGAGGGAAATGCAAATAGTCTGGGTAGCCATTTGATGAGATGTTCAGGAGTCTTATGGCTTGGACGTAGAAGCTGTTTAGCGGCCTATTGCGACCAAGACTTGGCGCTCCCGTACCGCTTGCCGTGCGGTAGCAGAGAGAACAGTCTACGACTAGGGTGGCTGGAGTCTTTGACCATTTTTAGTGCCTTCCTCTGATGCTGCCTGGTATAAAGGTCTTGGATGGCAGGAAGAATGGCCCCAGTGATGCACTGGGCCGTTCGCACTACCCTCTGTAGTGCCTTGCGGCCGAAGGACGAGCAGTTGCCATACCAGGCAGTGATGCAACCTGTCAGGATGCTCTCGATGCTGCAGCTGTAGAATCTTTTGTGGATCTGAGGACCCATGCCAAATCTTTTCAGTCTCCTGAGGGGGAATAGGTTTTGTCGTGCCCTCTTCACGGTGGTCTTGGGGTGCTTGGACCATGTTAGTTTGTTAGTGATGTGGACACCAAGGAACTTGAAGCTCTCAACCTGCTCCACTGCAGCCCCATCGATGAGAATGGGGGCTTGCTCGGTCCTCTTTTTCCTGTAGTCCACAATCATCTCCTTAGTCTTGATCACGTTGAGGGATAGGTTCTTGTCCTGGCCAGGTCTCTGAACTCCTCCCTATAGGCTGTCTCGTCGTTGTCGGTGATCAGGCCATACCCCATAAAGACAAAGCAAGGTTTTTAGATGTTTTTGCAAATGTATATATATATAAAAAATGCAATATCACATTTACATAAGTATTAAAGCACCTTTGGCAGCGATTACAGCTTTGAGTCTTCTTGGGTATAATGCTACAAGCTTGGCACACCTGTTTTTGGGGAGTTTCTCCCATTCATCTCTGGAGATCCTCTCAAGCTCTGTAGGTTGGATGGGGAGCGTTGCTGCACAGCTATTTTCAGGTCTTTCCATTCAGTAGATGTAGATGTTCAATCGGGTTCAAGTCAAATCAAATCGTTGTATTGGTCACATACACATATTTTGCAGATTTTATTGCGGGTGTAGCGGAATGCTTGTGTTCCCAGCTCCAACAGTGCAGTAGTATCTAACAATTCACAACAATACACAAATCTGAAGATAAAATAATGGAATAAAAAAATATATAAATATTAGGATGAGCAATGTCGGAGTGGCATTGTCTAAAATACAGTAGAATAGAATATAGTATATACATTTGAAATGAGTAAAACAATATGTAAACATTATTAAAGTGGCCAGTGATTCCATGTCTATGAATATAAAGCAGCAGCCTCTAAGGTGCAGGGTTGAGTAGCCGGGTGGTAGCCGGCTAGTGATGGCTATTTAACAGTCTGATGGCTTTGAGATAGAAGCAGTTTTTCAGTCTCTCGGTCCCAGCTTTGATGCACCTGTACTGACCTCGCCTTCTGGATGATAGTGGGGTGAACAGGCCGTGGCTCGGATGGTTGATGTCCTTGATGATCTTTTTGGCCTTCCATTAGCGAGAAATATACTTGGAAGCGGTGCCCTCCTCCTGATTCTGACTAGAAGTCCAATCTGAATACCTCTTCTCCGCCGGCAGCATCTTGGAGCAGCCTCTGGGATAATTGCCCTGGGGGCTACGAACAAATGATCCAATTCGGGAAAGTCGTATTCCTGGTCGTAATGCTGGTGAGTTACTGATATCCCAAAGTTATTTCCGGCTGTATGTAATAACACAAAAAACGTTCTGGGCTAATAATGCAACAAATAATAAGTTGCTTAGGAGCTAGAAGCAGAGCTGTCATGTCTGTCGGCGCCATCTTGAGTAGCCTGCTCTGGATGGGCCACTCAAGGACATTCAGAGACTTGTCCTGAAGCCACTCTTGCATTATCTTAGCTGTGTGCTTAGGGTCGTTGTCCTGTTGGAAGGTGAACCTGTTGGAAGGTGAAACTCAGTCTGAGGTCCTGAGCGCTCTGGAGCAGATTTTCATCAAGGATCTTTCTGTACTTTGCTCCGTTCATCTTTCCCTCCATCCTGACTAGTCTCCCAGTCCCTGCCGCTGAAAAATCTCCCACAGCATGATGCTGCCATGGGGTTTCCAGGTTTCCTCCAGATGTGACGGTTGACATTCAGGCCAAAGAGTTCAATCTTGGTTTCTTCAGATCAGAGAATCTTGTTTCTCAATGTCTGAGAGGCTTTTGGGTACCTTTTGGCAAACTCCAAATGGGCTGTCATTCCCCTTTTACTGAGGAGTGGCATCCGTCTGATCACTCTACCATAAAGGCCTGATTGGTGGAGTGTTGCAGAGATGGTTGGGGTTCTGGAGTTCTTCTCCCATCTCCACAGAGGAACTCTGGAGCTCTGTCAGAGTGACCATCGGTTTCTTGGTCACCTCCCTGACCAAGACCCTTCTCCCCCAATTGCTCAGGTTGGCCGGGCGGCCAGCTCTAGGAAGAGTCTTGATGGTTCCAAACTTCTTCCATTTAAGAATGATGGAGGCTACTATGTTCTTTGGGACTTTCCATGCTGCTCCTGGCTTGGTTTTTGCTCTGACATGCTCTGTCAACTGAAGGACCTTATATAGACAGGTGTGTGCCTTACCAAATCATGTCCAATCAATTGAATTGACCACAAGTGTACTCTAATCAAGTTGAAGAAACATCTCAAGGATGATCAATAGAAACAGAATGCACCTGAGCTCATTTTCAAGTCTCATAGCAAAGGGTCTGAATACTTATGTAATTAAGGTATTTCTGTTTTTGTTTTCCAAACAACAATTTTTGCTTAGTCATTATGTGGTATTGTGTGTAGATTGATGAGGGAAAAAATTATTTAATCCATTTCCGTATAAGGCTGTAAAGTAACAAAATGTGGGAAAAGGGAAGGGGTCTGAATACTTTTTGAATGCACTGTACATGGACAGTATGGACAGTACATGAATATAATATAAATGGTGTGTACAGTTATATAGGATTATCCTTGACTAGAATACAGTATATACAGTGGGGCAAAAAAGTATTTAGTCAGCCACATATTGTGCAAGTTCTCCCACTTTTTACAAAAAAGATGAGAGAGGCCTGTAATGTTCATCATAGGTACACTTCAACTATGACAGACAAAATGAGGAGAAAAAATCCAGAAAATCACATTGGAGGATTTTTTATGAATTTATTTGCAAATTATGGTGGAAAATAAGTATTTTGTCAATAACAAAAGTTTATCTTAATACTTTGTTATATACCCTTTGTTGGCAATGACAGAGGTCAAACGTTTTCTGTAAGTCTTCACAAGGTTTTCACACACTGTTGCTGGTATTTTGGCCCATTCCTCCATGCTGATCTCCTCTAGAGCAGTGATGTTTTGGGGCTGTTGCTGGGCAACATGGACTTTCAACTCCCTCCAAATATTTTCTATAGGGTTGAGATCTGGAGTTTGGCTAGGTCACTCCAGGACCTTGAAATGCTTCTTACGAAGCCACTCCTTCGTTGCCCGGGCAGTGTGTTTGGGATCATTGTCATGCTGAAAGACCCAGCCACGTTTCATCTTCAATGCCCTTGCTGATGGAAGGAGGTTTTCACTCAAAATCATACGATACATGGCCCCATTCATTCTTTCCTTTACAGGGATCAGTCGTTCTGGTCCCTTTGCAGAAAAACAGCCCCAAAGCATGATGTTTCCACCCCCATGCTTCACAGTAGGTATGGTGTTCTTTGGATGCAACTCAGCATTCTTTGTCCTCCAAACACGACGAGTTTAGTTTTTACCAAAAAGTTATATTTTGGTTTCATCTGACCATATGACATTTTCCCAATCTTCTTCTGGATAATCCAAATGCACTCTAGCAAACTTCAGACAGGCCTGGACATGTACTGGCTTGAGCAGGGGGACACATCTGGCACTGCAGGATTTGAGTCCCTGGCGGCGTAGTGTGTTACTGATGGTAGGCTTTGTTACTTTGGTCCCAGCTCTCTGCAGGTCATTCACTAGGTCCCCCCGTGTGGTTCTGGGATTTTTGCTCACCGTTCTTGTGATCATTTTGACCCCACAGGGTGAGATCTTGCTGGAGCCCCAGATCGAGGGAGATTATCAGTGGTCTTGTATGTCTTCCATTTCCTAATAATTGCTCCCACAGTTGATTTCTTCAAGCCAAGCTGCTTACCTACTGCAGATTCAGTCTTCCCAGCCTGGTGCAGGTCTACAATTTTGTTTCTGGTGTCCTTTGACAGCTCTTTGGTCTTGGCCATAGTGGAGTTTGGAATGTGACTGTTTGAGGTTGTGGACAGTTGTCTTTTATACTGATAACAAGTTCAAACAGGTGCCATTAATACAGGTAATGAGTGGAGAACAGAAGAGCCTCTTAAAGAAGAAGTTACAGGTCTGTGAGAGCCAGAAATCTTGCTTGTTTGTAGGTGACCAAATACTTATTTTCCACCATAATTTGCAAATAAATTCATAAAAAATCCTACAATGTGATTTTCTGGATTTTTTATCTTCTCATGTTGTCTGTCATAGTTGAAGTGTACCTATGATGCAAATTACAGGCCTCTCTCATCTTTTTAAGTGGGAGAACCTGCACAATTGGTGGCTGACTAAATACTTTTTTGCCCCACTGTACATATGAAGTGGATAAAATATTATGTCAACATTGTTAAAGTGACCAGTGTTCAATGACTATGTACGCAGGGCAGCAGTCTCTAAGATGCAGGCTACACACTGATGAGATGGTATTATTGGATGCAAGAAGTAAAGAGAGTTTTTCAGGTGCTTGATCGAGTATCAATTGAGTGGTTCTAGTCTATTGTGGGCAGGCAGTGAATGACGAAGGAGGATGTTGTTGAGCTAGGGAATCATATGATGGGATGTATTGAGTGTCCATAGCAAGGAGTCAACTGAGATTGTAGGGATTAGTGTCAGGGTCATTCATTAGTCATTGTGATGAGTATTGACATTGCTGCAGTAACCTAGTGTCATGGGGCTAAGTCGGTGATGAAGGGTCTCAATGGAGTTTCCTGAAGATCTGATGAATTATAAGGGGTTTTGGTCATCTATGAACATCTTGGCCATGTTCTTTTATAATCTCCACCCGGCACAGCCAAAAGAGGACTGGCCACCCCACATAGCCTGGTTCCTCTCTAGGTTTCTTCCTAGGTTTTGGCCTTTCTAGGGAGTTTTTCCTAGCCACCGTGCTTCTACACCTGCATTGCTTGCTGTTTGGGGTTTTAGGCTGCGTTTCTGTACAGCACTTTGTGACATCAGCTGATGTAAGAAGGGCTTTATAAATACATTTGATTGATTCTTTGGTTTTGCTGTATGAAAGACAGTATGATGTCTGTGGCATTGCTGTGATGGATTTTAATGGGTTGTACACTGCTGTGATAATTTGCGGTGAGTCATGTGCATACTGGTAGTCACTAAAATTAGTGTGAAGATGTGTGATGAACTTCTAAATGGGTGTGAGGAGACGTCAGCTATGATGATTTGTGATCGGTTTCATCAATGTTGCGGTTCATGGCGCAGTATTCAATGCAGTGGTAATTATAAAGCGTCTACTCAGTCTCTTCTTGATTATCATTGCTTTGAGTTACTCCACTCGCCACTTTAATGGTCTCCTACTGAAAGTGCCTGATAAGCAGAAATGAATGAGAGGAGGAGTGGGATGGAAGAGAGGAAGCCCCCAGATTTACTCATCTACTTCTTTCCTTATTCTGCGACGCTTATTAAACTCCCTGTTTCTCCTGACTGTGTCCCAGTGCAATAAACCCACATGGCAGGGAAGCAAATATTATAACTTACAAACCCTGTAATGGATCTCTCTCTCTCCCTCCCTCTCTCTCTCTCTCTCTCTCTCTCTCCCTCCCTCTCTCTCTCTCTCTCTCTCTCTCTCTCTCTCTCTCTCTCTCTCTCTCTCTCTCTCTCTCTCTCTCTCTCTCTCCCTCTCTCTCTCTCTCTCTCTCTCTCTCTCTCTCTCTCTCTCTCTCTCTCCCTCCCTCTCTCTCTCTCTCTCTCTCTCTCTCTCTCTCTCTCTCTCTCTCCCTCCCTCTCTCTCTCTCTCTCTCTCTCTCTCCCTATATATACAGTATATACTGTATAAACAAGTATTAACTATCATTAAAACTCATTTTTCAACCACTCCACAAAGATCTTGTTAACAAATTATAGTTTTGGCAAGTCGGTTAGGACATCTACTTTGTGCATGACACAAGTCATTTTTCCAACAATTGTTTACAGACAGATTATTTCACTTATAATTCACTGTATCACAATTCCAGTGCATCAGAAGTTTACATGCACTAAGTTGACTGTGCCTTTAAACAGCATGGAAAATTCCAGAACATGATGTCATGGCTTTAGAAGCTTCTGATAGGCTAATTGACATCATTTGAGTCAATTGGAGGTGTACCCGTGGATGTATTTCAAGGCCTACCTTCAAACTCAGTTCCTCTTTGCTTGACATCATGGAAAAATCAAAGAAATCAGCCAAGACCAACTATTACTCTTGTTAAAAATATGAAATCATATTACATTTGGTGAAGAGCACATTATGGACTCGAAACTCAAAATGTAGGACTTGAGACTTGACTTGAGACTTGCCGGTCTTGACTTGAAACTTGACTCGGACTTGCCTGTCTTGACTTAGCACTCAAGTCCCAAGTCAAGTCCTAAGACTTGACTTACTTGTGACTTGTAAAACAATGACTTGGTCCCACCTCTGCAAAGCCCTGACCTCAATCCTATAGAAAACTTGTGGGCAGAACTGAAAAAGCGTGTGCGAGCAAGGAGGCCTACAAACCTGACTCAGTTACACCAGCTCTGTCAGGAGGAATGGGCCAAAATTCACCCAACTTATTGTGGGAAGCTTGTAGAAGGCTACCTGACACGGTTGACCCAAGTTAAACAATTTAAAGGCAATGCTACCAAATACTAATTGAGTGTATGTAAACTTCTGACCCACTGGGAATGTGATGAAAGAAATAAAAGCTGAAATAAATAATTCTCTCTACTATTATTCTGACATTTCACATTCTTAAAATAAAGTGGTGATCCTAACTGACCTAAGACAGTAATTTTTTACCAGGATTAAATGTCAGGAAATGTGAAAAACTGAGTTTAAATGTATTTTGCTAAGGTGTATGTAAACTTCCAACTTCAACTGTATATATTTTCTCTCTCTCACTTTCTCTCTCTCTCTTTGTTTTTCTCTCTTTCTGTCTCTCTCTCTCTCTCTCTTTCTCTCTCTTTCTTTCTTTCTTTCTTTCTTTCTTTCTCTCTCACTCTTTTATTTATCTTTCTCGCTCTCTCTCTCTCTATATATATATATATATATATCTTTTCTCTTTCTCTTTCTTATCTCTCTTTCTCTCTCTAAATATATCTTTGTCTATCTCTCCCTTTCTCTCACTTTCACACTCTTGCCCGCTCTCTCTCTCTACTCTCTCTCCCCCCTTTCCCTCACTCTCTTGCCACCCTCTTTCCCTCTTTCTCTCCACTATCCTTCATTCAAGTTGGACCTTTCCCCTCCCTCGTACTCTCTGTGTTCCCTGGTCCCCTGTGGGAGTGAGGGTCCTCGTTGCGAGGACAGACACTGTTCCTCTCGGATATTGCATTACACAGTAATTAATTTCTACTGTGACTTGTTTCATGACCAACCAGGCTGTGTGGAGATCAGGTGGTAAGGAGAACCTCCTCTGGGAGTGAGCCACAAGGAAACAGCAGGCTAAGAGGGGCCTTTAATAATGTCTACAAATACTACCGCCCTTTCCCCTTTCTCCCCACAGCCTTCCAGCACGCCAGCCCACACAGCCCCACAGCCTTCCAGCCCACACAGCCCCACAGCCCACTCCTTATGAGAAACCATCAGCCACCGCACAGAGATAGATGAGAATATATCAACCAAACAATCATGCTTATTTCTCGCCGCATTACAAGCCTCTACTACACAAACACAAATTATAGGCTGCAGGCGGCAGGTAGCCTAGTGGTTAGAGCGTTGGACTAGTAACCGAAAGGTTGCAATATCAAATCCCCGAGCTGACAGAACCTGTCGTCCTGCTACTGAACAAGGCAGAACGACTGTTCCTAGGCCGTCATTGAAAATAAGAATTTGTTCTTAACTGACTTGCCTTTTTTTAATGCTGTGAATGTACTGTATTCAACACTATATCTCCAGGCCTTTTATAATGATTTACAATAGTGGTACCAAAGTGCCAATGAACTTGTTACAATGCAGTAAGACCAGGGGATATTATGTCGGACGATAATTAGCCCTACTGGTGCCCTTTCAGACCATGAATTGTGGGTGGTTATCTGTAGGAAAGTGTAAGAGGGCTTTGAGAATACATCTGTCTGAATCGTATGATTTTCTTGAGGCTTCTAGCATGGCTAAAATCAACATGATAATATAACATACCAAAGTTTGTCATATCAGTTGGACGTTTTATAGATGTAACCTAGGACACGTGTGGCGCAGCGGTCTAAGGCACTGCATCTCAGTGCTAGAGGCATCACTACAGACACCCTGGTTTGAATCCAGGCTGTATCACAACTGGCTGTGATTAGGAGTTCCATAGGGTGGCACACAATTGGTCCAGTGTTGTCTGGGTTTGGCTGGCGTATAGTAAGTCATTGTAAATAAGAATTTGTTCTTAACTGGCTTGCCTAGAAGTAAATCAAAATCATTCCTTGAAATGTGTTCCTATATTTTTTTATCATGTGAAAATACAGTAATTTTGATCATTGTCCTAGGAAAGTTTTTTTGCGATCTATTTTTCGGGCAGTGTGAGATGAAAGACGTGGAGCACTTCTGTTATGATATGGTCTGACGGTACTGAAATCAATCTCAGTACCACCTTTCATAATGGATAAAGGAATGGCAGTATGTTGCTACTGTAATGTAATGACAATAGGATAGCCTGTCCCGTCATGTTTGGATCATAAAGGTTTATTGTAGCTCAGAGTTGAAATGTGAAATGGCTCAATTTAGGCCTTAGTTTGATGCAGTCACATGAAGGCACCTCGTCTGCATTGGCCAATCGTCACATTGAGCCCCTATTACTGTTGGAAGGGGACTCGAGGTCATATCGCCCACTACAGAACAGTTCAGACAGCCTCGCTTAAAACACAGATCACCTGAGATTTACATGGTGTTAAATAAATTGCATGTTGTAATGTGACACAACAATTACAATGTGTTATAGTACTTCTTGGGTTGGCAGTCCCTGTATTTTTTGTCAACACAGACTATATGTCAATGTAATGCAAGAACAGCTCATTCAAATGATATTCAAATGCCTTTTAAACTTTTCAGGTATAAAGAATAATAGGATATGAATTGGAGATAAGCTCAACATAAATACTTATTCAAAAGAATCATGTTGGTGACACAATCTACATGGATGGATGATCAATAAATCAAATGTTAAATCTACATTACCTTTGGACCCTTGTTGTCTCTGGCTGAGTTTATTGATCTCGATTGTTGGATTGTTGGGCTCGATGTACAGTAACTTTTCATTGGAAAATAACAATCCAGCTCTCTCACCATGCATTAATATGCTGCTTTGCAAAGACCACATCCATCACATTCGTTTGACAGTGTCCAAATATCGGATGAAAGACTGCCCAAAGGTTCTCCTCTGGGACAGCGTCCTAAAACTAGTGACATTTGGAGACTTTTAGCTGCACAACAAACAAACTTTCCCAACTGTCACCACTATAATTGGCTATGGTGATGCAGCATCAGGCTGGAGCTGTATTCACAAAGCATTGTGGACTGGAGCCTGTGATTGATGATATTTATTTTCTAAACTGTGTCTTCAATACCTTGTGCATATGACCCAGTTCTTTGGGTGATACGTTTTTAATTTAACATCCAGCGTGCTAAAGTCTGCCCTGAAGATGGATTAGTCCCTACTCTCAGACTCCTGGCAGGTGGAGCTGAATAATGTTGATGGGGGAAAAAAACTGTTAGGTTTGGCAGGCATATGGAGAGAGCAGATAGAAGGTTTCTAGAAGTATCCATATAAGGAGAACTGAGTGCTACAGTGACTCCATCAAGACTGCTGACAAAGGAGGATAAGAGAGCGGGATGAGGAAGAACAAAGAGAGGGAGAGAGAAAGGGAGAGAGAAAGAGATCGGGAGGGAAAAAAGGAGTGTGTTTGAGAGAGAAGCAGAAAGCTAAGCAGACATGATGGCAGCGCAGGGCATCAGGAGGAGGCTGTTTGAGGATATTAACCATGTAAGGCTCCCACCGACAGAGCAGATATGAGGATAGGAGAGCTAATTGCAGGAGATATTTGACGCCCGTGAATATGTGCCGCTGTACACTCGGCAGCGAGTCTCAGAGCACAGATCAGATCAGAATACAAAGGCACAACATTTTCTCTTCCCTCTGAAACCTCCCCGCTATTTAATTTCACAGCACAGACTTTTGGAATCCATCTCTATGCACAAAACTATTTTTCTTAAAAAACAAACAAACAAAGACATGACACAGGAAGTCAGGGACACATCATGTTGTTCTCACAATACTCCTCTCTGTGAATGTGAAAGATACATAAACGAACCATGAGGTCATTACTAAATGAGATTACCTAATGACTTCACAGGCAACCATCCTGGCCCAGGGCCATATTGAGACAGAATTACTTCCCCTGTCATTATCTAGAAAAACTAGAAAAGTCATTGTATGTTGAGGCAAAGCTCAATCACATTGTCTGACTGTTTTTAAAAGCAGGGTTAAGAAATCCATACATTTACTAAGGTCATTGTGATCACTCAGAAAACAAACTCTGTAGCATTTTGAGCATTTTGTGTCCTTAAGCTTCTGTTACCATGTTCTAGAAGAGCTGAACTTATTGTGTAGCTTCCTTTTAAAAGGCTGAGGTTTGAGTAACTCAGGGTGTGTGTTGCTTTCTATCCATTAGGGGAAGGAAGGTGGGAAAGTAACAACGGATTAATAGAAGGAGAAAAGCAGCTCTGAGGGACCACTCTACAGTGAAAATACATGTAGTTATTGGCTTCTTATTCTTAATGGCTAGACTGACACTATCACACATATGTGAACTGCTACCTCATTTCAAAGTAATGTTATGAGTTAGGTTATGAGTTCCCTCCAACTTTTTACCAGTGAGGTAACATCCATTCAACCGTCTCAAACTTATAAGGGAGAAAAACTGAACAGAAATGTCATCAAGCTGCCTAGGGCACTACATCGCAGTGCTAGCTGTGCCACCAGAGACTCTGGGTTTGTGCCCAGGCTCTGTCGCAGCCGGCCGCGACCAGGAGGTCCGTGGGGCGACGCACAATTGGCCTAGCGTCATCCGGGTTAGGGATGGTTTGGCCGGTAGGGATATCCTTGTCTCATCGCGCACTAGTGACTCCTGTGGCGGGCCGGGCGCAGTGCACGCTAGCCAGGTCGCCAGGTGCACGGTGAATTCCTCCGACACATTGGTGAGGCTGGCTTCCGGGTTGGATGCGCGCTGTGATAAGAAGCAGTGCGGGTTGGTTGGGTTGTGTTTTGGAGGACGCATGGCTTTCGACCTTCGTCTCTCCCGAGCCCATATGGGAGTTGTAGCGATGAGACAAGATAGTAACTACCATTGGATACCACGAAATTGGGGAGAAAAAAAAAAAAAAAGTAAAATAAATAAATAATATGTCATCAAGCTCCGTACATGTTAAATCAAAGGTATATAATACAATAATCTTTAAACTACGTAATCTGTGACTCCATCTCCAAGGTAACTCAAATCTAGGTCATATATAGAAACAGCAACAATATACGAGTTCAGTGGCAGTCTCTTCATGGATTGGTGGTGCTTTCCGGTTGAGCCATGACCAGGTGAGTGGTGGTTTATGGGGATTCATACAGGCCATTACAGCAGAGGTTACGTTACATTACAGCGGGGGACGTTTTATCTGCAAACACATAAAGAACAGACATCCCATATTTCTGACATCCCAGGAATATATGTACTACTGTTGAGTAGGAGCTGAGAGATGATAATACCAATCACCTCAACTATTCATATCTGCTTGTCTCAAGAGAGTTGAACCATAAAGAGATATAATGGCCAATCACATATACAGATGTAGGATCTTAATTTGATCACCCTGTTGCTAGAGAACTGTCCTGCACTGCAGTATTTGAGCTTTAAAAAGGCTTCCGAAGTTTGTCAATTCCACTTTGAAGTTTCAGACTTGATATTCCCTTACCATTTATTTGTATCATACCCTTACAACAATGCCCATTAATTATAATCCACATACTAATTAACATTTCCTGTTACTGCAACATTATTTTCCTGCTATAGCAAATTCGCTCAAATTAAGATCCTACATCTTGTATGGTCATTTTGAGAGATCAGACCACAAAGAGCTTCACTAGTAGGTAATCACATCGCCTCTCCCAAGTCTGTAGGGGAGTTGCAGCAATGGGACAAGGCTGTGAACTACCAATTGGATACCATGAAAAAGGGGGTAAAATAAATCAATAAATGCAGCCATTAAAACCTACCAATGACCCAAGCCCACCTCTTTGGTCTCTGTGAGATGAGTAAATGATTCAAACATCCATAACACTCCACACCACCACTACTATAATGACAACAGGCAAGTGTCCAGCAAAATAATAATCTCTAATTTTCAGATTAAATTCGCACTGTGAAACTTGTCTGTTCGTCAGAGTTTGATCTCAGAGTGTGGAACTTTGGCCCCAAGCTTTGTGGGCTTCTGTGCAGTGCTTCATTTTAACCGGATCCTGCTGGAACAGGATCTGGGACTTCTCAGGATCCGATACCTCTCGTGGCATGAAAAATATTTTCACTGATTACAATGTAAAAATTCAAATAAAAGTAATCAGAGTTAGTTCTCTGTAATTCTCCTGGCTGCCCCCTAAAAAACGTTATATTCTAATAATTGATTTGTGTTGGGCCAGGCCGGATTTATGGTTTGCCCTACACTGTAGCCTATATAGACCAACGCGTGACCAATGATGTGGAGAGATAGAAGCTCACCTGTATCTCTCACAGAACTAGAAGGAGATTAACTTTTTATGATCTCTCTCGCTTCCTCTGCTCTGATAGACATGACGCTGTAACTGTCATCTTTCCAGCATTGCACTTCATCATTTATTTCCTTATAGAATTATAGCCGAGCAAAGGGTTCTGGAGGTGCCGCAGCACCCCTGATAAATTGAAATATATTTGCCAAATTACTGCTGTCTGTTCAGAAATAAATGAAATCATTCTGAATACTACACCAGTAGTAGGCCTATAATTTAGCCACAGAGGATCAATAGCTTATTTAACATAAATAGTCTAGCTGTAGATTGTGTGTAGCCCAATCACAAGGCATGCCTACAGTCGAGAACACGAGGCAAATCTGTCAGTGAACAGCATGCAGCCAAAACAGGCCTTTCGCAATATTTCAAATAAAATCACAGGAAAACACAGTTTGGAAAGCAAATGGATCCTGCTGAAAAAAGACAAATCTCTCTGTAAGCTACCAAGTTATCAACATCCAAATAGGCCTATTGCCTGAACAGCATTGTTTTACAAATTAAAACAGGAGAGAGATAAGCTTCTGGCATGAGCGGTGAGTGAGCTGTGCATCACTGGGTGAGTCAGTGAAACTGGAAAGCTTTTTTAGGACTATAATTCCCTCCTCATACTGTACAATATGTGTGTCTCCACACACCTCGGCCTAGGCTATTGATGGATTCAAGACAAGGTCGTTTTAATTTATCAGATTTGGAGTTTGTCAGTGTCAAAGTAGCCTGTCATTTTGATCATTATTGAGGTGTTAAAAAAGATTATTCTCTAGTCTCCAGTCATCTAAAATGACGTAGAATTGCATGAAATTAGTTTTTAAAGGCCACATTTTTCCCAGACCCTTGGCTACAAAAAATGTTCCCCATGTGTGCAACTTCTGCAAGTGCCTCAACTCTACTCTACTGCTCTATGCCAGTATGTAAAAGCGAGGATAATGCATGCAATGCTTTATTATAAAGGTGCATTCCCATACCTCAGAGCCTCCCAGATCAGCCCTCTCTTGGGCTCTCTTTTCGTTCCGCCACCTCCCAATTTACAAATGAAGCACTGCCTTTGGGATGAGCCGTGCCACAGCCCAATAATATAAGTTACCATGATATAACTGCAGCAGTGGCCACCTCATCAACGCTGGAGCTCTGCAAGGATCCTTCAGAGGAGGAGAGGGGGAGGAAGGAATGAGGGGTGAACTACTAGGGCTCAGTAGAGATGAATAGCCTGCTATCCTCCATGGGAAAGTGTCATGTGAGGAAGGAAAGAAGGAAAAAGAGAGGAAGGGGAGGGTTTATGTACGAGGGAGCAGCAAATAGTGAAACGGAACAACAGCCTTGGACTACAAGGGTTGAGATCCTTAGACTACGAGGGTTGAGATCCTTAGACTGCGAGGGTTGAGATCCTTAGACTACGAGGGTTGAGATCCTTAGACTACGAGGGTTGAGATCCTTAGACTGCGAGGGTTGAGATCCTTAGACTGCGAGGGTTGAGATCCTTAGACTGCGAGGGTTGAGATCCTTAGACTACGAGGGTTGAGATCCTTAGACTACGAGGGTTGAGATCCTTAGACTACGAGGGTTGAGATCCTTAGACTACGAGGGTTGAGATCCTTCGACTGCGGGGGTTGAGATCCTTAGACTACGAGGGTTGAGATCCTTAGACTGCGAGGGTTGAGATCCTTAGACTACGAGGGTTAAGATCCTTAGACTACGAGGGATGAGATCATTAGACTACGAGGGTTGAGATCCTTAGACTACGAGGGTTGAGATCCTTAGACTACGAGGGTTGAGATCCTTAGACTATGAGGGTTGAGATCCTTACACCACAAGGGTTGAGATCCTTAGACTACGGGGGTTGAGATCCTTAGACTACGAGGGTTGAGATCCTTAGACTACGAGGGTTGAGATCCTTAGACTACGGGGGTTGAGATCCTTAGACTACGGGGGTTGAGATCCTTAGACTACGGGGGTTGAGATCCTTAGACTACGGGGGTTGAGATCCTTAGACTACGGGGGTTGAGATCCTTGGATTTTTACAACTGTTCAAATTGTGCAGTTGTAAGATTTAGGGCAAAAGTGAAGCCTCTGATTTGACCTGCAGGAAGTATCATATCTTGTTTGCGAGTTTGCTGAAGGGAACATGTTATTGTTATTGTACAAAGGAATCCAACAAAACAAACTCAGGGACAATTCACCCTTTTACTCAAACCTCAATTTCTGGCGTTCACACGGTCATTCTGAAATTTAATATGATTCTTGGAAGTGTGGTCATGTGAGACTAAAGTGGTGAAGGGTGGGTTTATTTGAAGGACCTTGTTTTGCTTGATTGCTCCTATTGACAGCTCATCTTAGCCTTGTGTGTTCAAAAGACAAGAGAACAAGAGAAACAACACAAGATTAAAGGCAAGAGAATAGTCTATTTTTCGAGTTCATCAATGCAGTTCTGGGTTTAAGGCAGAGAGAAGCCTAGAGAGCCCACAGAGCATCTCCACAAAGCAGAAGGGCTTTGATATGTACTTAGAGCTAAGTGGCTGGGCCTAGTGATGTATATTTAAACACCCATATGCTATTTAATAAAACTGTCTCAAAATGTAAAGAATCTATCCTCCTTTAATCTGCAACAACCACCCAAGCCACTGCCTGTTCACCCCCTATCATCCAGAAGGCGAGGTCAGTACAGGTGCATCAAAGCTGGGACCGAGAGACTGAAACACAGCTTCTATCTCAAGGCCATCAGACTGTTAAACAGCCATCAGTAACAAAGAGAGGCTGCTGCCTACATACAGACTTGAAATCATTAGCCACTCTAACAAATGGATCCCTAGTCACTTTATTAATGCCACTTTAATAATGACGTTTACATATCTTGTATATACATCCGTGATGTATATACTGTATTTTATACCATCTATTGCATCTCGTCTATGCCGGCCGGTCATGGTCCATCCATATGCTTATATGTACATATTCTGATTCCATCCCTTTACTTAGATTTGTGTGAATTAGGTAAAAAAATATATAATAATAATATTTAAAAATATATATATTTTTTGTTATCTAATGTTTCTTCTCAGTAATTCTGGTGGTTTTTATGCTCAAAATTACAACATTCGCTAAAACTGCATCAAAACCACAGGAAAGGCGTCAGGGTATGCCTTCCTCCCCAAAATCCTCATCCACTCAAATTGTTGATGTGCACGGACGTTCCTGACTGCAATGACTGTTTAATGGACAGGGTCAGCATAGGCCTCGCTGCCCTGCCTAACCAAGTTGGGGAAACCCTGGCCGAACTGATATTCGTTGCATTGAGTGGATTTCATATTTTGCACATGTGCATTGCCTAAACATGTTGTGTAGGTATTACCTGGTAGCTGTGCTCATTTGGGCATCTACATAACGTGGCACTCGCATACCTGGAACTGAACAACGCAAACACACACACACACACACACACACACACACACACACACACACACACACACACACACACACACACACACACACACACACACACACACACACACACACACACACACACACACACACACACACACACACACACACACACACACACACACCAGTGACGTGTGGTGAGGTCGGTGGCTGGGTAAGCACTGGCTATTATCAAAGCCAGATTTATAAATATACCAAGTTTACCATACAACAGATAACACCAACAACCAGAGTGACATAGGCTATTAACCACCAAATGTAAAAATGACTCACTGCTCAGCTCAGCTCACCCTTAAACTGATGTGGCATCCACAGTTACAACCAATAGGTGGCACTAAAATACCAATATATGGACACATTTCATTGGAATAGTTTGCAACGCAAACTTCATAGCCTTTCACAATGGATTTACAATTCTTTCAATGCGCGGCGGCCACAAAAATCATTACGCACACATATATAATAATCAAGGTTCTAACGAAATGTACATATCAACAATCGAAATGACAAAAAAAATGAAAATGCATTCAAAGAGATGTTGTCCAGATTTTGTCCATTCTCATGATTCAACAGAAGCCTAGCCTGCAAATTGCAAAGGAAAATGCATTTAGGTCTACCTTTACTTGTAAATGAAGTCCATTCGTCTGGTAAACCTCTCAGTGACAGCGTTGTAGAACTCACAGCAGAACCCCATGTCCATTATTTTATTCTGCATGCACAGAGCAGACACATTCCCAATGCCTCCTTGGTTCCATTTTCACACGGGCACAAAACCTAATTCCCATTCCTTACATCCACAAAACGTCATTCCCATTCCTTAAATCCACAAAACCTTATTCCCATTCCTTAAATCCACAAAACCTTATTCCCATTCCTTAAATCCACAAAACCTTATTCCCATTCCTTACATCCACAAAACCTAATTCCCATTCCTTAAATCCACAAAACGTCATTCCCATTCCTTACATCCACAAAACGTCATTCCCATTCCTTACATCCACAAAACCTAATTCCCATTCCTTACATCCACAAAACGTCATTCCCATTCCTTACATCCACAAAACGTCATTCCCATTCCTTACATCCACAAAACGTCATTCCCATTCCTTACATCCACAAAACGTCATTCCCATTCCTTACATCCACAAAACCTAATTCCCATTCCTTACATCCACAAAACGTCATTCCCATTCCTTACATGCACAAAACGTCATTCCCATTCCTTACATCCACAAAACCTAATTCCCATTCCTTACATCCACAAAACGTCATTCCCATTCCTTACATCCACAAAACGTCATTCCCATTCCTTACATCCACAAAACGTCATTCCCATTCCTTACATCCACAAAACGTCATTCCCATTCCTTACATCCACAAAACGTCATTCCCATTCCTTACATCCACAAAACGTCATTCCCATTCCTTACATCCACAAAACGTCATTCCCATTCCTTACATCCACAAAACCTAATTCCCATTCCTTACATCCACAAAACAAAAGTAACTGTGCAAGATATGCAAAAGTATTAATTGGTAATGACATTTCAGACAAGTGGACAGTCCAGAACTGTTCGCCTTCCCGACAGCTTGAAGTGAGGGAGATGGTGGTTGCCTATCATGTCACGTCTTAGTCTTGTAGAGCTCCTGTATGCTGGCTCTGTCTGGTCTTAACATGCAGGATGTGAATGCAACAAAGCAACCTAAAACAATCCTATCACCTGGTCAATATCTTCACTCACTCATGCAGCTACAACAGAGGCCACATTGAACACTTGTATTCATGTAGCACACTTCAAAGAGTCGATTCCTACACCCCAGAGTGATCACTGATTTCTAAGCAGTACTGGAGATTATTAAACACGATTGAACATGTCAGCCACTCTATTTTCTAAGCCGTTTGTTGAAATGACAAGCGCAGTATAATGGTTCAACTGTCTAAACTCTCGCTTTCTGAAGAGCCTAGCTATGAGATCTGGGGACATCAATGTGTTCTAGAGGCTGTAGTCCCATTACAAGGACAGTCATTATTGATTCACTACCTCTTTTCTGGTTGATTGTGGGGGAAATCATGCTCTGTACCGGCTCTCTCTTATTGATTTGGAATGAGCTGTCATTGAGTGAGGTGGGAGCTAGAGCGGCCGTAAAGGCCGGTGTGTGCATGTGTGCATGCGTGTGCGTGTGTGTGAGTGTGTCCACACACTCATATCTGCAGGCCTCTCCAACAGTAATATCAACACAGCAGCATTTCTCTATAAGGGTCTGGATTGAGAGTTGCTGAGCTTTCTCTACAGCCACTAACCTCATATCTGACACACAGGAAATGACCCTGGCTAGTAAAGTACTGTACCGATAAAATAATTGTTGTGTTGTTTTATGGTGCCTCTGTGGTTTTACACTCACCCAATGCTGTTAAACTATGACTCCATTTCCATCGCAGTGGTGGAAGGTCAATATGTCGCAGGTCAAGTTTGAGATCATTCAGACAGTGGAATCGTTCCAGAGTATATGCTACGAATAAGCTCAAAAGCAAGACGGAGGGGAATTACAGACCTTGGCACAGAGCAACCTGAATTTTAAATGGTGGTATTACAAAGCACATTATAAAACCTAAGACAGCTTCTTTCTAAGCTCTCTTAGAGCCCCACTTTTAAAGGCCAAACAGTAAACTTACAAACTATAAACACCCTCTTCAACATGTTTATTTCACACAGAGTTTGAGCTTTACCCTGCCACAGTGTGGTGACGTATGGTGAGGGAGAGGTTCCTTTGATCAGTGTTCCTCCAGTGACCATTAGGCAAGCTGGCGTGATCCCCTCTGGGTTGGAGGAGGAACCCCCCTGCTGTGACTGAAGGCCGGAACCTTCCCAGGTCTCTTACTCTCAGTTATGTTCAAACCACTCCTGTCTGTCACCACCCTCTGCCTTTTGAACACAACATCAAACAGACAGGGGCCTCGCTTGACTTGGTCCACTTTGCATTGTGTGTTGTTCAGGCATGGTGAGGTACATGAGCGGAGAGACTCACTTGGCAGCGTAAAGTCTCACCTGATCTTTAAAATGGGCTAAGAACGGTTGTATACAACCGACCCTCTGGGAAAACCAAACCACCCTAGACACAAGAAACACTACTAACAAAAACCACATCTACTTCAGTCAGAATCCCCAGTTCTTGAATCCATCTGCCACTTGAGATCAGATAAGTAGGATACTGTTGCTGCATTCATATGTGACTAATATATAATGCATTAGCAGGCTTATTGTTATGAACACTGATGAAGTAGTGGCTGATGTTACACAGACTTCACCGTGAAGGTATACCAGGTTTGTTTTATATAGATCCTTATCTGTTTGAAATGAGAATGTACACACAGAACATCCCAGTCAGTAAAAAGCTTAGGTCTATCCATCACACTCCATAACAGAGCTCCATCCCTGACACTCTGTTTAAATAACACAGTCCTGTCTCCCGACGGAACCTGGGGATTGGCTATGACGGAGCTGCTCGGGAAATGACCCCATCCTGTGACCCTGTTGTGATCCCTGTGACCACAGGGAAAGGTGAGAGTACCGGTGGGGACTGTCACTGAGACACTGTCCAGATGTTCCACATTCCTCACCCTGAAGGAAGGAAGGTGTTCTCATCCCAACCTACTGCTGTTAAGACGAAGGATAAGAGCTCCATGCATGGGCGCACATAGGAACCACAGTAGGGCCCAAAGGCTTACCCTGTCATGTCATGTGGTCAAGGACAACTCAGGATCTGAGTCCAGAACCACATACTGCTGTGTTTGCTACACAATTTAGTCAGCAACATTCTCATCACTGTTATTAAGTATACCATATTAGTGGAGATTGCTGGCCATCTAATCTCAAATGAATGTTGACTGATAAGAAATATGCTTCTGTTTATGACTGATATTTTCACTTCTCCAGTACTGAGAAGCACTTAAATAATAATTGGCCCATGGACATTTATAAAACTGTCCCATGTTTTCCAGACACTAACTTCCTCATTCAACCTCCGGCTGTGAAACATAATATATAGTCTTGCATCTGACCTGTTGGATGCTGCTTTCTTTTTTTTATTGCTCTGCAGATTTGAGTTTTCCTGGAGAGACAGACAGACACAGAGAAAGCTGTGATGTAGAGTGGAAGTCCAGCTCTGCAGGCTTCCCATGTTAGGCAAGTGCCAGCTGGGCTATTGATGTATGTGAGCAGCACAGGAGGCTGCTGAGGGGAGGATGGCTCATAATAATGGCTGGAATGGAGAGAACGACATGAAATCAAACACATGGAAACCACATGTTTGATGAGTTCTATACCATTCCATTTATTCTGTTCCAGCCATTATTATGAGCCCGTCTTCCCCAATTAAGGTGCCACCAGCCGTCTGTGGTAAGTATCTGTGTGGAGTTGTTGTGTGGATGGGATGAATGGGTCCCTCTCTTTCCAGAAACACTTACAGGTGAGCACTGGGGGAAATGGACTCACATGACCAGGCCATTCATCAGCACTGGCAGGTGGGCAAGAGCGGGTAGGGGGGGAGAGTGAACAGACACAGAGGGGAACGAAAATACATTCACGTGTGTGCACACACAAACACCCATGCACCCATGCGAAGCGAACACACACACATGACATTTTTTTACAAAATAAATGTACACACATTAGAATTGCATAGGTTTGCTATGTGTGTGTGGAAATTACACTGGAGAGTGGACAAGTATATTAAGATGTATATTAAGAAGTATATAAAGATGTATATTAAGACGCATATGAAGACACATATTAAGAAGTATATTAAGATGTATATTAAGACGCATATGAAGACACATTAAGAAGTATATTAAGATGTATATTAAGACGCATATGAAGACACATATTAAGAAGTATATTAAGATGTATATTAAGACGCATATGAAGACACATATTAAGAAGTATATTACGATGTATATAAAGATGTATATTAAGATGTATATGAAGACGTATATTAAGAAGTATATTAAGATGTATATGAAGACGTATATTAAGAAGTATATTAAGATGTATATTAAGATGTATATTAAGATGTATATTAAGATGTATATTAAGATGTATATTAAGATGTATATTAAGACGTATATAAAGACATATATTAAGACGCATATCAAGTAATATATCAAGACGTATATTAAGAAGTATATTAAGATGTATATTAAGATGTATATGAAGACGTATATTAAGATGTATATTAAGATGTATATGAAGACGTATATTAAGAAGTATATTAAGATGTATATGAAGACGTATATTAAGAAGTATATTAAGATGTATATTAAGATGTATATTAAGACGTATATAAAGACATATATTAAGACGCATATCAAGTAATATATCAAGACGTATATTAAGACTTTTATTAAGACGTATATTAAGTCACATATTAAGATGTAAATTAAGTTATATATTAAGAAGTACATTAAGTTGTGTATTAAGACGTACAGTTGAAGATGGAAGTTTACATACACCTTAGCCAAATATATTTAAACTGAGTTTTTCACAATTCCTGACATTTAATCCAAGTAAAAATTCCCTGTCTTAGGTCAGTGAGGATCACCACTTTATATTAAGAATGTGAAGTGTGAGAATAATAGTTGAGAGAATGATTTATTTCAGCTTTTATTTCTTTCATCAAATTCCCAGTGGGTCAGAAGTTTACATACACTCATTTAGTATTTTGTAGCATTGCCTTTAAATTGTTTAACTTGGGTCAAACGTGTCGGGTAGCCTTCCACAAGCTTCGCACAATAAATTGGGTGAATTTTGGCCCATTCCTCCTGACAGAGCTGGTGTAACTGAGTCAGTTTTGTAGGCCTCCTTGCTCGCACACGCTTTTTCACTTCTGCCCACAAATTTTCTATAGGATTGGGGTCAGGGTTTTGTGATGGCCACTCCAATACCTTGACTTTGTTGTCATTTTGCCACAACTTTGGAAGTATTCTTGGGGTCATTGTCCATTTGGAATACCCATTTGCGACCAAGCTTTAACATCCTAACTGATGTCTTGAGATGTTGCTTCAATATATCCACATAATTTTCTGAATGTAAAACCAAATGTAATACCATTTCATATTTTTAACAAGAGTAATAGTTAGTATATTACATTTACGCAAATCATGAATGCTTTTAAAAATGTATATATTTATGACTTTCCAAATAAACTTTATATTTCCATGGAAATACATGGGTAGCCATGAGAAAGACCCCCCCCCCCATTGCGATCGACTATCGAGGATCGCTATGGGGTGCAATCGGGCGATATAGGCTTGTACACAATTGCCCAACCTTAACACACACACACACTCTCTGTGTGTGGTTACAGTAGGCTAACGTATGTCATTGATTGGCTACTGTCCGATTCAAACTGTAATCCGTAAATGAAGATTTGATGCGCTGCACAATTTTTTTAATAGCATCATTTTTATTATTTGGACTTGGGAGGGTATCAAGTCAGTTCGAGTCAAAAGGCTCAAGTCCAAGTCAAGTCACGAGTCATTGGTGTTAAAGTCAAAGTCGAGTTGCAAGTTACCATATTCGTGATTCGAGTCTGACTCGAGTCCAAGTCATGTGACTCGAGTCCACACCTCTGGGGCTTTGTGACTCCAATACCTTGATTTTGTTGTCCTTAAGTCATTTTGCCACAACTTTGGAAGTATGCTTGCGGACATTGTCCATGTGGAAGATCCATTTTTTACCAAGCTTTAACTTCCTAACTGATGTCTTGAGATGTTGCGTCAATATATCCACATAATTTTCCTGCCTCATGATGCGATCTATTTTGTGAAGTGCACCAGTCTCTCTTGCAGCAAAGCACCCCCACAACATGATGCTGCCAACCCCGTACTTCATGGTTAGGATGGTGTTCTTCAGCTTGCATGCGTCCCCCTTTTTCCTTCAAACATAAAGATGGTCATTATGGCCAAACAGTTCTATTTTTGTTTCATCAGACCAGAGGACATTTCTCAAAAAAATACGATCTTTGTCCCCATGTGCAGTTGCAAACCGTGGTCTGGCTTTTTTTATGGCGGTTTTGGAGCTGTGGCTTCTTCCTTGCTGAGTGGCCTTTCAGGTTATGTTGATATAGGACTCGTTTTACAGTGGATATAGATACTTTTGTACCTGTTTCCTCCAGCATCTTCACAAGTTCCTTTGCTGTTGTTCTGGGATTGATTTGCACTTTTTGCACCAAAGTACGTTCATCTCTAGGAGACAGAACACGTCTCCTTCCTGAGCGGTATGATGGCTGAGTGGTCCCATGGTGTTTATACTTGCGTACTATTGTTTGTACAGATGAACGTGGTACCTTCATGCATTTAGAAATTGCTCCCAAGGATGAACCAGACTTGTGGAGGTCTACAATTTCTTTTCTGAGGTCTTGGCTGATTTCTTTTGATTTTCCCATGATGTCAAGCAAAGAGGCACTGAGTTTGAAGGTAGGCCTTAAAATACATCCACAGGTACACCTTCCATTTACTCAAATGATGTCAATTAGCCTATCAGAAGCTTCTAAAGCCTTGACATAATTTTCTGACATTTTCCAAGCTGTTTAAAGGCACAGTCAATTTAGTGTATGTAAACTTCTGACCCACTGCAATTGTGATACAGTGAATTATAAGTGAAATAATCTGTCTTTAAACAATTGTTGTCATGCACAAAGCAGATGTCCTAAAAACTATAGTTTGTTAACAAGAACTTTGTGGAGTGGTTGAGAAACGATGGCTCCAACATAAGTGTATGTAAACCTCCGACTTCAACTGTATATTAAGACGTATATTAAGTTGTACAGTATATTAAGACATATATTAAGACATATGGTATATTAAGTGAAACTTCATGTGTTTTTTTCCACCATGGCTCATTGTATATCATAACCTTCATATTTTAGCTTGTCTCAACATCATTATTATAAAATGACTTTATTTCAATTGAAAAAGACAATGATGGAACAGTGAGTGAATTCATTCACTTTTAAGTGTTGCCAACACATTATTGCTCGATGGGCATAAATATTAAAAGCCCTTGTGAATTGATTAAATTCAAAACAACCACATACTGCAATTTGAGCACACAATGGAATTCATTCATTGGCCTCAAAAATTATTAAACAGCTGAATCTCTTCCCGAAGTTGATGTAAAATGTTCTTTCATTTATTCATCAGCTGTCTATTAACCTGGGGCTTTTCTAAAAGAATTACATGCATTATTCACTGTTGACATTATAGTGGCGGAACATATTTACTATAAAATAACCAGAGTATAAATTGTTGTCTCAGCTATGATGTGCTGTGTGTGTGTGTGTGTGTGTGTGCACATGCGTGTGTGTGTACCTCTGTTCACAGTGCTCTGACGGTATGTACAGTACCAGTCAAAAGTTTGGACACACCTACTCATTCAAGGGTTTTTCTTTATTTTTACTACTTTCTACATTGTAGAATAATAGTGAAAACATAAAAACTACGAAATAACACATATGGAATCAATGGCGTAACCAAACAAGTGTTAAACAAATTAAAATATATTTTATAGTTGAGATTCTTCAAAGTAGCCACCCTTCGCCTCGATGACAGCTTCGCACACTCTTGACATTCTCTCAACCAACTTCACCTGGAATGCTTTTCCAACTGTCTTGAAAGAGATCCCAGATATACTGAACACTTGTTGGCTGCTTTTCCTTCACTCTGCTGTCCAACTCTGCTCCCGAGTGGCGCAACGGTCTAAGGCACTGCATCTCAGTGCAATAGGCATCCCTACTGTCCCAGGTTGGAGTCCAGGATGTATCAAATCGGGCCGTGGTTGGGAGTCCCATAGGGCGACACACAATTGGCCCAGCGTCTCAATTGGGTTGAGGTCGGATGATTGTGAAGGCCAAGTCATCTGATGCAGCACTCCATCACTTTCCTTCTTGATAAAATAGCCCTTACACAGCATGGAGGTGTGTAAGGTCATTGTCCTGCTGAAAGACAAATGATAGTCCCACTAAGCGAAAATCAGATGGGATGGCGTATCGCTGCATAAATCACAGACAGTGTCACCAGCAAAGCACCCTTACACTATGACACCTCCTCCTCCATGCTTCACGGTGGGAACCAAAACACTTAAATGTGGGCCAAAGGACAGATTTCCACTGGTCTAATGTCAATTGCTTATGTTTCTTGGCCCAAGCAAGTCTCTTCTTATTATTGGTGTCCTTTAGTAGTGGTTTCTTTGCAGCAATTTCACCATGAAGGCCTGATTCACGTAGTCTCCTCTGAACAGTTGATGTTGAGATGTGTCTGTTACTTGAACTCTGTGAAGCATTTATTTGGGCTGCAAAAACCCTTGAATGACCCTTGAATGAGTAGGTGTGTCCAAACTTTGTTCGGATACTGTACAGTATGTTTGTCTTCTCACACACACATGCAAACACACACGCAAACACACACGCAAACACACACACACACACACACACACACACACACACACACACACACACACACACACACACACACACACACACACACACACACACACACACACACACACACACACACACACACACTCACACTCACACTCACACACACACACACACACACACACACTTTGCATGTGCTCATGTTCTTTTCTATAAGTGCTCTGTAGACCATGGAGAATTCCAGGAAGGGATGTTACTTTTAATCAGCCTTTTCATCTGAACTGAAATCATCTCCCTCTGGCCAAGTGTGGCTCAGTTGGTTGATCATGGTGCTTGCAATGCTAGGGTTGTGGGCTTGATTCTCACAGGGGGCCAAAATGAAAATGTATGCCCTCACTACTGTAAGTTGCTCTGGATAAAAAGCACCTGCTAAATGACTTAAAACTGTAAATGTTTCCAAAGAAATCCTTTTGATGGTGTTAGAGTAAACCTATCCTAATATTAATTTGTAATCTGCAATAGTTGCTACACTACATATTAGGCCCTTTCTTAATTCAGTGGAATCTGTTTTGGTCTAAGAAAAGAACTATCTTAAGCTATGAACACTTATACTTTTACATACGACATCTTCTTTTACATCCAGCAACCTAAACAGGCACACAACTGAAGCAACAGCCGTCATCACTATGACCCTGAACTAGCGCATGTCTTACAAATAACTTTCAGTTCATATTGATCTGTCCTTTGTGTTTTATACCATACATGCTTTCACGTAGTGTCTCTCACATGGATTTATTGACCATGGATGTGTTTCTCCGCAGGTGAAAGTGATTAGGGCATTTCACATGCTATTGGATGACTAATGCAATAATAATATTAATATTCGAACATGCTGGTCATTTATGAACATTTGAACATCCTGGCCATGTTCTGTTATAATCTCCACCCGGCACAGCCAGAAGAGGACTGGCCACCCCACATATGCTCTCTCTAATTCTCTCTTTTTTTCTCTCTCTCGGAGGACCTGAGCCCTAGGACCATGCCCCAGGACTACCTGACATGATGACTCCTTGCTGTCCCCAGTCCATCTGACCGTGCTGCTTCTCCAGTTTCAACTGTTCTGCCTTATTATTATACGACCATGCTGGTCATTTATGAACATTTTAACATCTTGGAAATGTTCTGTTATAATCTCCACCCGGCACAGCCAGAAGAGGACTGGCCACCCCACATAGCCTGGTTCCTCTCTAGGTTTCTTCCTAGGTTTTGGCCTTTCTAGGGGAGTTTTTCCTAGCCACCGTGCTTCTACACCTGCATTGCTTGCTGTTTGGGGTTTTAGGCTGGGTTTCTGTACAGCACTTTGAGATATCAGCTGATGTACGAAGGGCTATATAAATAAATTTGATTTGATTTGATAATGCGTTAGGCATGTTCTGACCTTGGGAATCCAGTCCTCTTTGCTACACTACTGTGATGGCTCCAGGTGGATACAGTCTGTTCCTAATGGAAATATTCCTGTTTAATTTCCCACTCCTCTCTCTCTCTCTCTCTCTCTCTCTCTCTCTCTCTCTCTCTCTCTCTGCCTTCTTGAGTGGATGTGTTAAATATGTTGGCCCTAAGGATATTTGATTTCACTCGGTGCCGTTTTATCTGACTGCGTGGCTAATTGGGGAATCTGCTCATGTACTGATTATTTATGTGTGTGTGAGACAATGGATCCTCATTTGTGTGTATACCTGCCTGTATGTGGTAAATGCCAGTGTGAAAAAGCATACTAGTGTAGCCTATGTGATTCTGGGAAGCAGAGATGTAGGGCGTACCCAACACAAGGATCAAATCAAATCAAATTTTATTTGTCACATGCTCTGAATAAAACAGGTGTAGACCTTAAAGTGAAATGCTTACTTACAAACCCTTAACCAACAATGCAGTTTTAAGAAAATACCTAACAAAAGTAAGAGATAATAAAAACTAATAATTAAAGAGCAGCATTAAATCACAATCGTGAGGCTATATACAAGGGTACCGGTACAGAGTCAATGTGTCAATGTGCGGGGGCACCGGTGTTGAGGTAATTGAGGTAATTATGTACATGCAGGTATGGTTATTGAAAGTGGCTATGCATAGATAATAAAAAAAGTGGTGGTGGGGGGGGGGTGCAAATAGTCTGGGTAGCCATTTGATTAGGTGTTCAGGAGTCTTATGGCTTGGGGGTGGAAGCTGTTTAGAAGCCTCTTGGACCTAGACTTGGCGCTCGGGTACCGCTTGCCGTGCGGTAGCAGAGAGAACAGTCTATGACTAGGGTGGCTGGAGTCTTTGACAATGTTTAGGGCCTTCCTCTGACACTGCCTGGTATAGAGGTCCTGGATGGCAGGAAGCTTGACCCCAGTGATGTACTGGGCCATACGCACTACCCTCTGTAGTGCCTTGCGGTCGGAGGCCGAGCAGTTGCCATACCAGTTGCAGCTTTTGAGGATCTGAGGACCCATGCCAAATCGTTTCAGTCTCCTGAGGGGGAATAGGGTTTGTTGTGCCCTTTTCACGACTGTCTTGGTGTGCTTGGACCATGTTAGTTTGTTGGTGATGTGGACACCACCAGAAAACTTGAAGCTCTCAACCTGCTCCACTACAGCCCCGTCGATGAGAATGGGGGCGTGTTCGGTCCTCCTTTTCCTTTAGTCCACAATCATCTCCTTTGTCTTGATCACGTTGAGGGAGAGGTTGTTGTCCTGGCACCACACGTTCAGGTCTCTGACCTCCTCCCTATAGGCTGTCTCTTCGTTGTTGGTGATCAGGCCAACAACTGTTGTGTCATCAGCAAACTTAATGATGGTGTTGAAGTCGTGCCTGGCCATGCAGTCATTAGTGAACAGGGAGTACAGGAGGGGGACTGAGCACACACCCCTGAGGGGTCCTCGTGTTGAGGATCAGCGTGGCGGATGTGCTGCTACCTACCCTCACCACCAGGGGGGCGGCCTGTCAGGAAGTCTAGGATCCAGTTGCAGAGGGAGATGTTTAGTCCCAGGGTTCTTAGCATAGTGATGGGCTTTGAGGGCACTATGGTGTTGAATGCTGACCTGTAGTCAATGAATAGCATTCTCACATAGGTGTTCCTTTGGTCCAGGTGGGAAAGGGCAGTGTGAAGTGCAATAGAGATTGCATCCTCTGTGGATCTGTTGGTGCGGTATGCAAATTGGAGTGGGTCTAGGGTTTCTGGGATAATGGTGTTGATGTGAGCTATTACCAGCCTTTCAAAGCATTTCATGGCTACGGACGTGAGTGCTACGGGTCTGTATTCATTTAGGCAGGTTACCTTAGTCTTCTTGGGCACAGGGACTATGGTGGTCTGCTTGAAACATGTTGGTATTACAGACTGGTTTTACAGACTATTACAGACAGGGAGAGGTTGAAAATGTCAGTGATGTCAGTGACACTTGCCAGTTGGTCAGCGCATGCTCGGTGTACACGTCCTGGTAATTCGTCTGGCCGTACTTGTGTGAGTGTGTATTAGTGTTGGGTTTTAATCGAATTGAAGGCAGTTCAGGAAGTGATTTGAATTTTAAAAATGTTTAACTTTTGAAATTAATAGCTTCTACTTTGTAGTTTATTGAGAAGTAATTGAAAATAAATACCCCTTTTATTATTTTTTTATTTTATTTTTTGAATTAACTGCCTTTGATTAGAATTGAGCCCAACCCTGGTGTGTATAAGTCTGTGTGTACACATAAATAATGTTTCCATTAGTTCTCTCCACTCGGCTTATAACAGCTTTACAGGACACATTTTAAATTCATAGCGCTTAGTGCCTCTTAATCCAAGCGAAATCAATGTTTAATAACCTATGAACATTTACATGTTCTGTTTTACCATCGCCAGCGGCCTAGTCATACACCCTTGGGGCCTAGGCTTTCAATTTGCCTCATTAGCAGTAATAAAACAATCTCAACCAATATAAAAGATTACTGCGAAGGAATCAAATGAGGTGAACAGTCTGTTCAACTGGGGTCACAGGAGGCATGATCTAAGAGTGATGAAAACCAGTTGAAAAAATACTGCACTGCCCAGCAAAATCATCATATAACCTAGAGGTCAAAGACAGATGTCATTGCCAACCTCCTAGGTAATCTGACACCGGTTACATGTCATTTCACAGTATGTGTCTCCATTTATGGAAGTGCATATGTGTGTGTGATCAGTCATTGCCTATTCAAGTGTTTATCAATCTAAGATTTGTCTAGTCATACAGTCCATGCATACTTTCATGTTCAAGTGTACATGTGCCTGCTAATGCCTGTGGCCATGTCACTTAATCATTGGTATGGCAGCACTACTCAGCCCTGTGCTAGATGGATGGGGCTGTCTGGGTTAAGCCCCCATAGTGAATAGTAAAGGCTTGACCTGCTGTGGTGTAAACACTGCTGGATGAATGCTGGGGCTTAGAGGCACCGGGATGAATGCTTCCTGCTACAGACACGCCAGAGCCAGGACCAAAATCCCTCCTTCTTCAGCTGTCATAAATGCTTATACGTTATTATTGCCAGTGGGATAATCTCTACCAGATATTAAATCCATCTGGTTCCCCTGCTGCCTGATCTCTACCAGATATCAAATCCATCTGGTTCCCCTACTGGCTGATCTCTACCAGATATTAAATCCATCTGGTTCCCCTGCTGGCTGATCTCTGCCAGATATCAAATCCATCTGGTTCCCCTACTGGCTGATCTCTACCAGATATTAAATCCATCTGGTTCCGCTACTGGCTGATCTCTACCAGTTATAAAATCCATCTGGTTCCCCTACTGGCTGATCTCTACCAGATATTAAATCCATCTGGTTCCCCTGCTGGCTGATCTCTACCAGATATTAAATCCATCTGGTTCCCCTACTGGCTGAACTCTACCAGATATGAAATCCATCTGGTTCCCCTGCTGGCTGAACTCTACCAGATATTAAATCCATCTGGTTCCCCTGCTGGCTGATCTCTACCAGATATCAAATCCATCTGGTTCCCCTACTGGCTGATCTCTACCAGATATTAAATCCATCTGGTTCCCCTGCTGGCTGATCTCTGCCAGATATCAAATCCATCTGGTTCCCCTACTGGCTGATCTCTACCAGATATTAAATCCATCTGGTTCCCCTACTGGCTGATCTCTACCAGATATGAAATCCATCTGGTTCCGCTACTGGCTGATCTCTACCAGTTATAAAATCCATCTGGTTCCCCTACTGGCTGATCTCTACCAGATATTAAATCCATCTGGTTCCCCTGCTGGCTGATCTCTACCAGATATTAAATCCATCTGGTTCCCCTACTGGCTGAACTCTACCAGATATTAAATCCATCTGGTTCCCCTGCTGGCTGAACTCTACCAGATATTAAATCCATCTGGTTCCCCTGCTGGCTGATCTCTACCAGATATTAAATCCATCTGGTTTCCCTGCTGGCTGATCTCTACCAGATATGAAATCCATCTGGTTCCCCTACTGGCTGAACTCTACCAGATATTAAATCCATCTGGTTCCCCTGCTGGCTGAACTCTACCAGATATTAAATCCATCTGGCTCCCCTGCTGGCTGATCTCTACCAGATATTAAATCCATCTGGTTCCCCTGCTGGCTGATCTCTACCAGATATCAAATCTATCTGGTTCCCCTACTGGCTGAACTCTACCATATATGAAATCCATCTGGTTCCCTGCTGTCTGAACTCTACCAGATATTAAATCCATCTGGTTCCCCTACTGGCTGAACTCTACCAGATATTTAATCCATCTGGTTCCCCTACTGAAAAAAATAACCTTCCTTTCCAGGGCATTTTCTTAATAACATACATAACTTCCCCCTGGCAAAAGCACTTCTCTATGGCCTTGACAACTTAGATAGCACTCTGAAAAATCAATGCCTGCATCTGGCCCAGTGTGTAAAATATGGGTATGAGGGAGAAATGTGTCTGTGGGAGAGAGAGCGAGAGAGGAAGAGGTGGGTGGGTGGGGGGGGGGCAGATATTCCCTGCCAAATCATTCTGCTCCACATGGCATATACAATACATAACCGAAACCCTCCCCAAACAAACTGTTAAGTTAACATACTGAACTACTTCCGTGCTGAAAAACCAGAGGAGCTAAAGCAAGAGGTCTTGTGTTCATGACTCAGATCATTAACAGGCCAAAAATGGCACAGACAATAAACATATACCTCTTCTGATAACGCTGGTAAAATACAGACCCACCCCTAAGCTAAACTTTCACTGACTGGCTTCTCATCTACTACTGTGGCCAAAAACCAAGAGGTCCTAAACGTAAGACTAGGTGTATATTTACCCCTCAAAAATATATGGGGGATTGGAAATGATGCAGACAATTACATTGATGAAAGCTACAATCTATCCTCAATATTAAAGCTGATCTAACCCCTAAAAAAAGACTTGGTGTGGCTGTCAGACTCTTCTCTACCAGAATAAAAACAGCTATGACTACCAATACCTGTATCACCATGGCAATTGTCTTTCAGACATAAAGGGAAGAAAAACACACCATAAGAGTAAATGCAAATTCTGGCACTGTCTTACAGTGGTCTTTATGAATGATTGATGACCCAATCTGGGAGTATTGTAGGGATATGTTTTAATACATAGGCACTATCTGGCTTTAGGTCATGGTTTGCTATTAATCATTCTCCCACCTATCACTTATCACAAGGTTATAGGCACGCTGACCACTTTCTGAAATAACTTGTTCTAAATTATAATGAATGCTTACGTGACATAAATATGCTTTGTGGAATCTGCTTGACAGAGGGGAGAAGGATAGAGCTTTAAGAGGAGGCCCATGGTACTGTATGTCTGCCTATGGTGGGTAATGCAAACCTATGGTCACACCAAATATACAGAATTGACTGACAAAAGTGAAAGTATGTGTTGTTTAGGAAATATATATATTTTGTCTACAGTAACTATTGAAATGAAAACTAAAAGTTATGTCAGATTAAATGACGTATTTACATAAATAAATACAGTTTAAAGATAACCTTGATGGCCGTTTTACCTGGGGCTGGAGAGAGTAGTGTGAGGGAGAAAACTGGACTCATCTGATGTTAAAGTAAAGTCCTGCTATAGGACGGCTTGCTTCCAAAAGACATTTCCCCCAGAGGTTGTACGCTTCACCACTTCGTTCCACCTCCCTCATACATGCAAATGAAATGCTAATGAAATAGAACGCTTTGCTGCATTACAGCAACAAGTAAGCGTTTTCCAGATGTGCGTGTTTTCCTGTCGTCAAAGTGAGTTAGTGAGTCATATTCATCTCAACTACTTTGAAGTGTTTTTTTTATGACAGAATAGTACAGATAGACTCACATCAAATAGTCCAACGTGAGTTTGCCATAACAGTGTCTCTCTTAATGGCTATAGGAGCTCAAACTTCGTCCCATTCTGACTGACAAGTGGATGTTAGTAACCTTAAAAGAGGCATTGGGGATTTGTGTGTGTGTTTGTGTGTGTGAGATAGAGAAAGAGAAGGGGGGGAGAGACAGAGAAAGAAAGATGGAAAGAGAGAGAGAGCAAGAGAGAGAGAGAGAGAGAGAGAGCGAGAGAGAGAGAGAGAGAGAGAGAGAGAGAGAGAGAGAGAGAGAGAGAGAGAGAGAGAGAAAAGTCCATGTGTGTATGTGTGGACTTGTTTGTGAGAGACTAAATCTGTCCAAATTCTAAACACTATCCATTTAGACTATCTTTCCCAAACACTATGGAATAGGTGGGAGAGAACAATCTAATTATATGGAAATACACCGGGGGAAAAACTCATTTCTAAACTACAAACCTAGTGAGTGTGAGAGAGGGGGGGAAAGAGAGAGAGAGACAGAGAAAGATAGACGGAAAGAGAGAGAGGGAAAGAAAGAGGGAAATAGAGGGACAGTGTTTCACACAACAGTGAAAAGATGCATCTCTATTCCTCTAACTCGTCAGTCTAAACATATTACTTCACATGCAACAAACAAATAACTGACACACAGCCCGAAATCCCGGTTAACTTGAAACATTCATTTCAATCTCTTCATTAGTGGACAAATAGTCACCATTTACTCCCACTGATTCATAGTGTGATACTCTTTAAATAAACTCTTTACAGAACTTGCATTGTATTTTAAAGTCTTCCTAAAATGCCTGCATCTAATATCGTCCTATTCTACCCCCAAAATATCACTAACACTTTTGACATCACATCAAATCTCCCCAAAGTGAATCTAATAGGTTGTTTTCACCCCAGGACCAATCGAAACGGTCATTATGGAGAGAGGGCTCTCTCGTGCATGTGGAGTACCTATGCATTTACTCCCTTTACTTGGCTTCTGCAGCAGTGTGAGGCCTGTCGACATTTCGGCAGCCGGCCTGGCTGGGCGCAGTGCTGCGTCCGCTCTACACTGTGCTGCTGGAGGATTATATACTCAGGCTGTCAGTTCTGCCAGGCTGGCGTTGCTGTGGTTCGGTCGCAAGCTTAGTTTGATTGTTGCTGCTTGCTGTAGTGCAGACATCTCAGGGCTGTTCACAGCACCTTGCCTCCTTCCTCACTCTAGTTCATGCTGTATTTAAACAGCCTACTGCTTCTCTTCTCTTTTTCCTACCAAATAAAGGTTGGCTACAAACTACAGCCAGGCGTGGGCAAACTACAGCCAGGGGTGGGCAAACTACAACCAGAGATAGGCAAACAACAGCCAGCCGACTAAATGCGTCCCGCGAGGGATTACAATTATTTTGATGTATCACTTTGTACTTTAGCAGTAAAATGTTATGTACACTGTAATAGATACTGTAATATGGCAACTGCTCGGCATCTGACCGTAAGGCGCTACAGAGGGTAGTGCCCAGTACATCACTGGGGCCAAGGTTCCTGACACTGTCTCAAGTCATCCAAGTCATACATGTAGACTGTTTTCTCTGCTACTGCAAGGCAAGCGGTACCGGCGCGCCAAGTCTTGGACCAAAAGGCTCCTTAACAGCTTCTACCCCCAAGCCATCAGACTGCTGAACAATTCATCAAACGGCCACCAGGTCTATTTACATTGACCCCCCCTTTGTTGTTACACTGCTGCTACTCGCTGTTTATTATCTATGCATAGCCACTTTACAAATGACCTCAAATAACCTGTACCCCCACACATTGACTCGGTACAGGTATCCCCTGTATATAGCCTCGTTATTGTTATGTAAATATCTTGTGTTACTTTTTATTTTTTTAAACTTTAGTTTATGTAGTAAATATTTTCTTAACTCTATTTCTTGAACTGCATTGTTGGATAAGGGCGTGTAAGTAAGCATTTCATAGTAAGGTCTACACTTGTTGTATTCGGCACGTGACAAGGACAACAAGTGATTTGATTTGATTTCATTACCTCACATCTCAGGCAAGTTTGTGGAATGACTGCAGTCAGTTACACTTTGAAGTAAAATTAAAAGGCAATTGGTGCGTGTGCGTGTGTGAGTGTGTGCGCACACAAGCATAGAATGTGTAGATTTTATGGTGTATAACTTTTGAACACACAGTGTTTCTAGTATAACACACAGGGTTTGTACACCAGGCGATTTCATGGGGCAAATTGAAGCAGTCATGTTGGTGTGTGTAGGTCTGTACTGGGTGGCATCTACCACCAGGTGGTTCCTCAGACTGATGCCCGACCTCATCCAGCAGGATTGTCTGAGAGCTGAGAGTAGAACAGGCTCTGGTTTCCCTCCAGTGAAACTCTACCCGTCGCCATGTCTCTCTCTCATTCCCGCTGACATATTCACACAACAGACCCTGCTGTTGCTCTTCACGCCGGACTTTTCCAATTAACCTATTTGCCCCTAAGCGCTGTCACATGAGATGCTATTGGAGGTTTTATGTAGCCAACTCAATTGGTCAAAGGGCAAACCGCTAAAAGAAATGTGGCTTTTGAGTGATTTATTGCTCAGATTGAAAGTTGAGTGGTTGGTAGAGAAGCAGGGGAGAAAATGGAAAAAGCCTGTGAAGTCAATCAAATTGAATTGTATTTACAAACAAATCCCAGTTGTTGCCCTTGCCCTATTTACAGTCCAAATAACCTGTTGGGTGACAAAATAATCCCTCCCTATTGCCTTCGCTGTGTTGTTTGGACGTGTACGAGTTAGTCTGGGATAGTGTGCTTCTGCAGGAGTGAAAATACCCATCTCCTCTGTGGTAAAAACATTCAGATCACATGTAGTGGAGGTATGGACTGTGTCGTGAGCTTCATCATTGGAGGCCCGGGGCTTGATTTGTGGCACAACTCTGACAGATTGAGTTGGAGAAAAAACCCTGAGGAAGGGAGATGCCATTACACGCTAGTGGAGCTGGTCGACTCCCACTGGTGTTGATCCTGCATATCATGGCTGGCAGGGACAACTTTTTAACTCCTGATGATATGAAATTCATATATACACTACCGTTCAAAAGTTTGGAGTCACTTAGAAATGCCCTTGTTTTTCATGAAAACATACATGAAATGAGTTGCAAAATGAATAGGAAATATAGTCAAGACATTGACAAGGTTATAAATAATAATTTTGAATTGAAATAATAATTGTGTCCTTCAAACTTTGCTTCGTCAAAGAATCCTCGATTTGCAGCAATTACAGACTTGCAGACCTTTGGCATTCTAGCTGTCAATTTGTTGAGGTAATCTGAAAAGATTTCACTCCATGCTTCCTGAAGCACCTCCCACAAATTGGATTGGCTTGATGGGCACTTCTTACGTACCATACGGTCAAGCTGCTCCCACAATAGCTCAATAGGGTTGAGATCCGGTGACTGTGCTGGCCACTCCATTATAGACAGAATACCAGCTGATTGCTTTTTCCCTAAATAGTTATTTTATAGTTTGGAGCTGTGCCATTGCCCTGTTGTAGGAGGAAATTGGCTCCAATTAAGCGCCGTCCACAGGGAATGGCATGGCGTTGCAAAATGGAGTGATAGCCTTCCTTCTTCAAGAGCCCTTTTGGCCTGTACACATCTCCCACTTGACCACCACCAAAGCACCCCCAGACCTTCACATTGCCTCCTATCTGCTTGAAAGATGGCGTCAAGCACCCTTCCAGCATCTTTTCATTTTTTCTGTGTCTCACGAATGTTGTTCTTTGTGATCCGAAAACCTCAAACTTACTGTAGATTCGTCTGTCGATAACACTTTTTCCCAATCTTCCTCTGTCTAGTGTCTGTGTTCTTTTGCCCATCCTAATCTTTTATTTTTATTGGCCAGTCTGAGATATGTTTTTTCCTTTGCAACTCTGCCTAGAAGGCCAGCATCCCGGAGTCGCCTCTTCAATGTTGACGTTGAGACTGGTGTTTTGCGGGTACTATTTAATGAAGCTGCCAGTTGAGGACTTGTGAGGTGTCTGTTTTTCAAACTAGACACGAACGTACTTGTCCTCTTGCTCAATTGCACACCGGGGCCTCCCATTCCCCTTTCTATTCTGGTTAGAGCCAGTTTGCACTGTTCTGTGAAGGGAGTAGTACACAGCGTTGTACGAGATCTTCAGTTCCTTGGCAATTTCTCGCATGGAATAGCCTTCATTTCTCAGAACAAGAATAGACTGACGAGTTTCAGAAGAAAGTTCTTTGTTTCTGGCCATTATTGAGCCTGTAATAGAACCCACAAATGCTGATGCTCCAGATACTCAACCAGTCTATTAAAATGATAAACTTGGATTAGCTAACACAACGTGCCATTGGAACAGTGATGGTTGCTGATAATGGGCCTCTGTACACCTATGTAGATATTCCATTAAAATAAGCAGTTTCCAGCTGCAATAGTCATTTACAACATTAACAATGTCTACACTCTATTTCTGATTAATTTGATGTTATTTTAATGGACATTTTTTAAAAATTTTCTTTCAAAAACAAGAGCATTTCTAAGTGACCCCAAACTTTTGAACGGTAGTGTATACTGTATACAGTATAGATATATTTAAATGTATTTAACTTTTATTTAACTAGGCAAGACAGCTAAGAACAAATTCTTATTTACAATGACGGCGTACCCCGGCCAAACCCGGACGACAGTGGGCCAATTGTGCGCCGCCCTATGGGACTCCCAATCACGGCCGGTTGTGATATAGACTGGAATCGAAACAGGTCTGTAGTGACGCCTCTAGCACTGAGGTGCAGTGCCTTAGACCACCGAGCCACTCGGGAGAAAAATACATAGGGAGATCATTTCAGTTATGGAATAACTATTTAGGTCATGGAATAATATTATGGATATTCTTACACAACAGGATATTGGAATAAATTAGCTAATCTGATATGCATCAGCTGTTGATGTGATTTTCTCCATACAAAAAGACTAACAATCTCAAAGTGAGTGTGAGTGACTTTAGAAAGATATCACCCACGTTTCCACTTGTAAAGAAATGTGATTGGTACCAAAGTCCTAAGCACATTTTACATTTCAGACTTCCTCAGTTAGACCTAGCAGCAGTACTTTGCATGTAAATCTAAAAGTTAAGCATGCAGTCCATACACATTTTCCAAAGCTCCAGAGCGAATCCCACTCCACCTTGCCAGACTGTATTTCCTGCTATACAGGACACTTCAAAATGAGTCACTCCCCTGTAAGAATGAATAACAAACGCGAAAGTAGGCTGACGGCCACTTCTCTCCATTCTCATTCATCTGCTGTCTCAACAGGTCACTCCGCAATAAGGTGCTTGGAAGCTAATAGATTAGCTTGAGACACAAATATCCCCGTGGTGTCTTGCCAAACTGCAGCCGTCGGGGGGGACGCGGATAAAAGCCAATGCACCAGCCACGCCACGCAATCACTGCCCACTGGAAGACATTTGGGGATTATTGCTTTGCCCATCATTCAGTCAGCAGAAAGGCACAGTGATGCAGTGATGGGCGTCCATGGCTGGCAGTTTATTGAGGGTGTGAGCGCACCCGCCCTATCAATGATTTTTAATGGAAGAGCTCCACAAGCAAGCAGGCAGGAGCCATCCGGGGCAGACCACAGCTCAGGAATAAGGCTCTCTTCCATAATGTCTGGGAAAGCCTCATACTGTACACAAGTGCATGCAAGTACACACACACACACGCACACACACACACACACATGCAAACGCACGCACACACACACAATGTCCCTTCTTCTCTCCCTGACCTCCTCCCTCTAACTGGGTGAATCAGAGTGTGTGAATAATGTATGAAGTACAAGCTGTAAATCCTGGCCAGCCACAACCCCGCCAGATGAGGATTTAAACTTTACTTTGATGCGTTCAAATGCACTGAAAACATCGTCTGCATACCGAACTGCTTTCTGTTGGTAGGCAAACCATCATCCTATTGCTCAATAGAGAGACCACTGGCTGTAGACATGGGTGTTTCATGATCAAACTACTTTTGGAGTCAGACTGATGCATTATGACATATGGTGTTATGCTGCTTCATGTTAGACATAGAGTACATATCTTTAATGAATATCAACATGTTCCCAGTCAAAAGCTGCAGTTTTCCCTCAACCTTTACCATGTCCTTACAATAGTAGTTATGTGAAAAACCACTATATACACCTCGCTTGCCTTTCCCCTCAGGACTGTTGGTTGCCATGCCAGCCACAATTTTCGTAATGCTCTATATCTGGAAGATTATTACAAGGTCTTCAAGAATGCTCTTTTTTTCTTTCTTTTTTAAAAAGTCACCGGTCGAGAGGCGGAAATCATGCATGTGTGGCTAGTTTTGTGCCACCAAGTCCTCTAGGCATTTTTGGGAGGCTCGGTGACCTGTTCAGCTCTTAATCCTGTGTAACCTGTTTGGGATAGGGGGCAGCATATTCACTTTTGAATGAAAAGCATGCCCAGAGTAAACTGCCTGCTACTCAGTCCCAGTTGATAATATATGCATATTATTAGTAGATTTGGATAGAAAATACTCTGAAGTTTCTAAAACTTTTTGAATGATGTCTGTGAGTATAACAGAAGGCAGGCGAAAACCTGAGAAAAGTCCAACCAGGAAGTGGGAAATCTGAGGTTTGTAGTCTTTCAACTCTTGGCCTATCGAATACACAGTGTCTATGGGGTCAAATTGTACTTCCTAAGGCTTCCGCTAGATGTCAATAGTCTTTAGAACCTTGTTTGATGCTTCTACTGTGAAGGAGGGGGGAATGGGAGCTGACTTCTGTTGACTCCAACATGGTGGATATCTGTATTGCTTGATTTGTTGTCTGAGCACCGTACTCAGATTATTGCATGGTTTGCTTTTTCCATCAAGTAAAAAAAAAAATCTGACACAGTGGTTGTATTAAGGAGAAGTATATCTTTAATTCTGTGAATAACAGTTGTATCTTTTATCAATGTTTATTATGAGTATTTCTGTATTGATGTGGCTCTCTGCAAAATCACCGGATGTTTTTGGGAGCAAAACATTACTGAACGTAACGCGCCAATGTAAACTGAGATTTTGGATATAAATATGCACTTTATCGAACAAAACATACATGTATTGTGTAACATGATGTCCTATGAGTGTCATCTGATGAAGATCAAAGGTTAGTGATTCATTTTATCTATATTTCTACTTTTTGTGACTCCTCTCTTTGGCTGGAAAAAAGGCTGTGTGTGTTTTGTGACTTGGCTCTGACCTAACATAATCATATGTTGTGCTTTCGCTGTAAAGCCTTTTTGAAATCGGACACGATGGGTAGATTAACAATACGTTTATCTTTCATTTGGTGTATTGCACTTGTTAATGTAGGAAAGTTACATATATCCCAAAAATATTTTTGAATTTCGCACAGTGCCTTTTCAGCGGAATGTTGTCGAGGGGTGTCGCTAGCTATAAGAAGTTTTAAGTACCGATCGCAAATGGCCGGAAACTAAACAAACAGTACATGAAAGAGTGGAGAGCAGAGCAGAAGGCCTAACAGCAAACAAACCCACCGGTATAAACTGCTTGGAATATTCACACAGGACCTAAGTCTCTCTCTGGAGCTAGCTTTATATTATGCTAATAAGGTGAATTTAATTTCCCTGACAAAGTACAACATGTACACTCCAAAAATACAAATATTAACATTGTCAAAGAACTATAATTACACTCAGTCTGGAATCTATGTGAGAGATTTTCTTGAAAGTTAATTCATTATTGAGAATAGTCTAAAACAAAGGAAAGGTATGGCATTTAGAATCGTGTTGAAAGAGACACTGGTCTGATTTTCTAGGCATTTCCCTAGATGATCTGTGTATGAGGATTACAAAATCATATAAAAGTACGCAACTTTGATTTATCATCCACTCTGATAAAACAGAGATGTCCACTTAATTAACATGGTTAAAACAGCAAAAACCTCATCAGAATATGCTACAACACTTCCACACAAAAAGTACACTTACCCAACAGGATGTGATGCTATTAAATGACTAATTACTTAAAACAATAAATCTGCTTTAATAATGTGATTAATATTTCCAAAAAGTCTTTACGGTCTTTAAGTCTTTAACTTTAACAATGACTAACAACATTCAGGGGATTTGAGTTTTAATTCATCTGAACGTTCCTCCCTGAGGGCCCTGGTTCTCACAAACTTGGCAGTGGTATTAACTGTAAGCCACTGAGAGGTGGAGAGAACTCAATACACTCCCTGCTGAATCCAACACCTATCAAAACAAAATGACAAGGCTTTAGCACATTTAGCAGGGCCACTGGACCTTCAATGCCCTGGCAGACTGGTAGAATCCCTGGTTATATTAGCACTGGACCTTCAATACCCTGGCAGACTGGTAGAATCCCTGGTTATATTAGCACTGGACCTTCAATACCCTGGAAGACTGGTAGAATCCCTGGTTATATTAGCACTGGACCTTCAATACCCTGGCAGACTGGTAGAATCCCTGGTTATATTAGCAATGGACCTTCAATACCCTGGCAGACTGGTAGAATCCCTGGTTATATTAGCACTGGAACTTCAATACCCTGGCAGACTGGTAGAATCCCTGGTTATATTAGCACTGGACCTTCAATACCCTGGCAGACTGGTAGAATCCCTGGTTATATTAGCAATGGACCTTCAATACCCTGGCAGACTGGTAGAATCCCTGGTTATATTAGCACTGGACCTTCAATACCCTGGCAGACTGGTAGAATCCCTGGTTATATTAGCAATGGACCTTCAATACCCTGGCAGACTGGTAGATTCCCTGGTTATATTAGCACTGGACCTTCAATACCCTGGCAGACTGGTAGAATCCCTGGTTATATTAGCAATGGACCTTCAATACCCTGGCAGACTGGTAGAATCCCTGGTTATATTAGCACTGGACCTTCAATACCCTGGCAGACTGGTAGAATCCCTGGTTATATTAGCACTGGACCTTCAATACCCTGGCAGACTGGTAGAATCCCTGGTTATATTAGCACTGGCTATATTTGTGTGACATGTTTTGCCTCTTAATCCCATTAAATCAGAGGAAACACCACTTCTGTTTTCACTCCCACAATGTCTCGGTATAAGACGGCAAACACTGGAGTGAAAGTAACTGTTTTTAATGGAGAGCGCTTGTCACTCTTGTAGGGAAAACGGTCCTCTGTATCCTTCATTTATAGCGTGGTGAGGTTACTGAATGATTCATTCAATGTGAGTAGGTGGGCCACGATACAACCAAACACCAAATTGCATGACACTAAATAAGGTGTTTAGCTTTAGATTTAGGTTTGTTTTTGGGAGAGTGAAAAAAAATATATATACACTGAATACATATAATATTACTATTATTGTTTTATTATGATATTTTTTAGGGTCAACAATTACTTGTATCATATTACTAAATAAAGTATATTTCCGTTTCTTAGCCTGTTTAGTTTTTCAGGTTATTTATTGTATTTGTATTTTTGTTGTGATCTAAAAGCATTTTAAGCGAACAAAATTCTTATCCACACACAATGCCCTCCCCCACAGTCCTTACAATGCCCTCCCCCACAGTTTTTACAATGCCCCCCCCCACAGTCCTTACAATGCCTTCCCCCACAGTCCTTACAATGCCCTCCCCCACAGTCCTTACAATGCCCTCCCCCACAGTCCTTACAATGCCCTCCCCCACAGTCCTTACAATGCCCTCCCCCACAGTCCTTACAATGCCCTCCCCCACAGTCCTTACAATGCCCTCCCCCACAGTCCTTACATTGTGATGCATTTGTACGTGACCATGTGATGCATTTGTTACAGGTTTGCCTTCATGAGTGTTTTTAAATTGTATGTATTCCAAATTGCTCAGTGTGAGAATGAACCAGGGTTTTGCCACCTCATACAGTGAGTTAAGACCCCCAGATCCCCCTGAACACTCACTGATGCGATGTCCACCCCTTCAGCAACACAGAGCAAGCACAACACTGGGAGTGGGTATGGGTATTTGGTGTGTGTGTGTTATGTGTGTGTGTGTTTGTGTGTGTCCTGTGATGTAGTGGTAAAAAGAATGGAACGCTCCCTACATTTGCCATGTATTTTCAGCTATAGTTGGGGAACGATTGTGCAAAACAAAAAAGGTGCGTAGACGGCTTCTACATGAATTTACCCTCCACTACACCACTGACCTTACCCACAAACAGCCACTTAAACAACCATATCAAATATTTACACTCTTTTTAATATTATGAGAATGTAAAATGGTCCAGGGTGGTAAAACCCAACTCTCCCCATAATCTTTCTCTCTGCTCCCCAGGGCTTGAGCTTAGAGCACATCTGCTCTATAATATATTTCCCAAGGATGCTGCAACCCTCATCCTGACTTAGCTACCACCTAAACAACTATTTATCTTAGGGCTGGATGATATCGACTGAAGTCTACATACTGTAACTTTTTGTCATAATCTTATTGATATTTGTTACAAAACCCTATTATAAAAAATAATAGAACAATTTCATCCCACAGCAGTCTTCAAATCAACTACAAACAAATGCAAAAGCACAATATCGTAACATAACCAATGTACTATAACACTGGATCTCATCAACCCAACCCATGTAATATAACACTGGATCTCATCAACCCAACCAATGTACTATAACACTGGATCTCATCAACCCAACCAATGTACTATAACACTGGATCTCATCAACCCAACCCATGTAATATAATACTGGTTCTCATCGACATAACCCACATGATATAATACTGGTTCTCATCAACATAACCCATGTAATATAATACTGGTTCTCATCATTATAACCCATGTAATATAATACTGGATCTCATCAACCCAACCCATGTAATATAACACTGGATCTCATCAACCCAACCCATGTAATATAATACTGGATCTCATCAACCCAACCCATGTAATATAACACTGGATCTCATCAACCCAACCCATGAAATATAATACTGGTTCTCATCGACATAACCAATGTACTATAACACTGGATCTCATCAACCCAACCCATGTAATATAACACTGGATCTCATCAACCCAACCCATGTACTATAACACTGGATCTCATCAACCCAACCAATGTACTATAACACTGGATCTCATCAACCCAACCCATGAAATATAATACTGGTTCTCATCATCATAACCCATGTAATATAATACTGGTTCTCATCGACATAACCAATGTACTATAACACTGGTTCTCATCATCATAACCCATGTAATATAACACTGGATCTCATCAACCCAACCCATGTACTATAACACTGGATCTCATCAACCCAACCCATGTAATATAACACTGGATCTCATCAACCCAACCCATGTAATATAATACTGGTTCTCATCATCATAACCCACATGATATAATACTGGTTCTCATCAACATAACCCATGTAATATAATACTGGTTCTCATCAATATAACCCACATAATATAATACTGCTTCTCATAAACATAACCCATGCAAAAAATACTGGTTCTCATCGACATAACCAATATAATATAATACTGGTTCTCATCAATATAACCCATGTAATATAATAATGGTTCTCATCATTATAACCCATGTAATATAATACTGGTTCTCATCGACATAACCAATATAATATAATACTGGTTCTCATCAATATAACCCATGTAATATAATAATGGTTCTCATCATTATAACCCATGTAATATAATACTGGTTCTCATCGACATAACCCACATGATATAATACTGGTTCTCATCAACATAACCCATGTAATATAATACTGGTTCTCATCAATATAACCCACATAATATAATACTGCTTCTCATAAACATAACCCATGCAAAAAATACTGGTTCTCATCGACATAACCAATATAATATAATACTGGTTCTCATCAACATAACCCATGTAATAGAATACTGGTTCTCATCATTATAACCCACGTAATATAATACTGGTTCTCATCAAGATAACCCAAGTAATATAATACTGGTTCGCATAAACATAACCCACGTAATATAATACTGGTTCTCATCAACATAACCCATGTAATATAATTGTCACGCCCTGGTCTAAGTATTTTGTGTTTTTCTTCATGTATTGGGTCAGGCCAGGGTGTGGCATGGAGTTTTTGTATTGTGGTGTGTTTTGTCTTGGGGTTTTGGTGTGTATGTATTTGGGATTGTAGCTAGTGGGGTTATCTAGCAAAGTCTATGGCTGTCTGGAGTGGTTCTCAATCAGAGGCAGGTGCTTATCGTTGTCTCTGATTGGGAACCATATTTAGGCAGCCATATTCTTTGAGTTTGTTGTGGGTGATTGTCCTTTGTGTCTTTGTTCCTGTCGCTGTGTTAGTTGAAAAGTATAGGCTGTTTCGGTTTTCACATTACGTTTATTGTTTTGTAGTGTTTGTGTTATTTCGTGTTTACTTTAAAAAAAAATGGATCGCAATCTACACGCTGCGTTTTGGTCCGACTCTCCTTCACCACACCTAGAAAACCGTTACAATAATACTGGTTCTCATCAACATAAACCATGTAATATAATACTGGTTCTCATAAACATAACCCACGTAATATAATACTGGTTCTCATCAACATAACCCATGTAATATAATACTGGGTCTCATCGACATAACCCATGTAATATAATACTGGTTCTCATCGACATAACCCACATGATATAATACTGGTTCTCATCATTATAACCCATGTAATATAATACTGGTTCTCATCATTATAATCCACATGATATAATACTGGTTCTCATCATTATAACCCATGTAATATAATACTGGTTCTCATCAACATGACCCATGTAATATAATACTGGTTCTCATCAACATAACCCACGTAATATAATACTGGTTCTCATCGACATAACCCTTCAAATATAATACTGGTTCTCATCAATATAACCCATGTAATACAATACTGGTTCTCATCGACATAACCCACATGATATAATACTGGTTCTCATCATTATAACCCACATGATATAATACTGGTTCTCATCATTATAACCCACATGATATAATACTGGTTCTCATCATTATAACCCATGTAATATAATACTGGTTCTCATCATTATAATCCACATGATGTAATACTGGTTCTCATCATTATAACCCATGTAATATAATACTGGTTCTCATCAACATAACCCATGTAATATAATACTGGTTCTGATCAACATAACCCATGTAATATAATACTGGTTCTCATCGACATAACCCACATGATATAATACTGGTTCTCATCATTATAACCCATGTAATATAATACTGGTTCTCATCGAAATAACCCATGTAATATAATACTGGTTCTCATCGACATAACCCTTCAAATATAATACTGGTTCTCATCAACATAACCCATGTAATATAATACTGGTTCTCATCAACATAACCCATGTAATATAATACTGGTTCTCATTGACATAACCCACGTAATATAATACTGGTTCTCATCGACATAACCCTTCAAATATAATACTGGTTCTCATCAACATAACCCATGCAATATAATACTGGTTCTCATCAACATAACCCATGTAATATAATACTGGTTCTCATCAATATAACCCACGTAATATAATACTGGTTCTCATCAACATAATCCATGTAATATAATACTGGTTCTCCTCAATATAACCCATGTTATATAATACTGGTTCTCATCAATATAACCCATGTAATACAATACTGGTTCTCATCGACATAACCCACATGATATAATACTGGTTCTCATCATTATAACCCATGTAATATAATACTGGTTCTCATCATTATAATCCACATGATATAATACTGGTTCTCATCATTATAACCCATGTAATATAATACTGGTTCTCATCAACATAACCCATGTAATATAATACTGGTTCTCATCAACATAACCCACGTAATATAATACTGGTTCTAATCGACATAACCCTTCAAATATAATACTGGTTCTCATCAATATAACCCATGTAATACAATACTGGTTCTCATCGACATAACCCACATGATATAATACTGGTTCTCATCATTATAACCCATGTAATATAATACTGGTTCTCATCATATAACCCACATGATATAATACTGGTTCTCATCATTATAACCCACATGATATAATACTGGTTCTCATCATTAAAACCCATGTAATATAATACTGGTTCTCATCATTATAATCCACATGATGTAATACTGGTTCTCATCATTATAACCCATGTAATATAATACTGGTTCTCATCAAAATAACCCATGTAATATAATACTTGTTCTCATCGACATAACCCACATGATATAATACTGGTTCTCATCATTATAACCCATGTAATATAATACTGGTTCTCATCATTATAATCCACATGATATAATACTGGTTCTCATCATTATAACCCATGTAATATAATACTGGTTCTCATCAACATGACCCATGTAATATAATACTGGTTCTCATCAACATAACCCACGTAATATAGTACTGGTTCTCATCGACATAACCCTTCAAATATAATACTGGTTCTCATCAATATAACCCATGTAATACAATACTGGTTCTCATCGCCATAACCCACATGATATAATACTGGTTCTCATCATTATAACCCACATGATATAATACTGGTTCTCATCATTATAACCCACATGATATAATACTGGTTCTCATCATTATAACCCATGTAATATAATACTGGTTCTCATCATTATAATCCACATGATGTAATACTGGTTCTCATCATTATAACCCATGTAATATAATACTGGTTCTCATCAACATAACCCATGTAATATAATACTGGTTCTGATCAACATAACCCATGTAATATAATACTGGTTCTCATCGACATAACCCACGTAATATAATACTGGTTCTCATTGACATAACCCTTCAAATATAATACTGGTTCTCATCAATATAACCCATGTAATACAATACTGGTTCTCATCGACATAACCCACATGATATAATACTGGTTCTCATCATTATAACCCATGTAATATAATACTGGTTCTCATCGACATAACCCATGTAATATAATACTGGTTCTCATCGACATAACCCTTCAAATATAATACTGGTTCTCATCAACATAACCCATGTAATATAATACTGGTTCTCATCAACATAACCCATGTAATATAATACTGGTTCTCATCATTATAACCCACATGATATAATACTGGTTCTCATCATTATAACCCATGTAATATAATACTGGTTCTCATCAACATAACCCATGTAATATAATACTGGGTCTCATCGACATAACCCATGTAATATAATACTGGTTCTCATCGACATAACCCATGTAATATAATACTGGTTCTCATCGACATAACCCACATGATATAATACTGGTTCTCATCATTATAACCCATGTAATATAATACTGGTTCTCATCATTATAATCCACATGATATAATACTGGTTCTCATCATTATAACCCATGTAATATAATACTGGTTCTCATCAACATAACCCATGTAATATAATACTGGTTCTCATCAACATAACCCACGTAATATAATACTGGTTCTCATCGACATAACCCTTCAAATATAATACTGGCTCTCATCAATATAACCCATGTAATACAATACTGGTTCTCATCGACATAACCCACATGATATAATACTGGTTCTCATCATTATAACCCATGTAATATAATACTGGTTCTCATCATTATAATCCACATGATATAATACTGGTTCTCATCATTATAACCCATGTAATATAATACTGGTTCTCATCAACATAACCCATGTAATATAATACTGGTTCTCATCAACATAACCCACGTAATATAATACTGGTTCTCATCGACATAACCCTTCAAATATAATACTGGTTCTCATCGACATAACCCATGTAATATAATACTGGTTCTCATCGACATAACCCTTCAAATATAATACTGGTTCTCATCAACATAACCCATGTAATATAATACTGGTTCTCATCAACATAACCCATGTAATATAATACTGGTTCTCATCATTATAACCCACATGATATAATACTGGTTCTCATCATTATAACCCATGTAATATAATACTGGTTCTCATCAACATAACCCATGTAATATAATACTGGGTCTCATCGACATAACCCATGTAATATAATACTGGTTCTCATCGACATAACCCATGTAATATAATACTGGTTCTCATCGACATAACCCACATGATATAATACTGGTTCTCATCATTATAACCCATGTAATATAATACTGGTTCTCATCATTATAATCCACATGATATAATACTGGTTCTCATCATTATAACCCATGTAATATAATACTGGTTCTCATCAACATAACCCATGTAATATAATACTGGTTCTCATCAACATAACCCACGTAATATAATACTGGTTCTCATCGACATAACCCTTCAAATATAATACTGGCTCTCATCAATATAACCCATGTAATACAATACTGGTTCTCATCGACATAACCCACATGATATAATACTGGTTCTCATCATTATAACCCATGTAATATAATACTGGTTCTCATCATTATAACCCACATGATATAATACTGGTTCTCATCATTATAACCCACATGATATAATACTGGTTCTCATCATTATAACCCATGTAATATAATACTGGTTCTCATCATTATAATCCACATGATGTAATACTGGTTCTCATCATTATAACCCATGTAATATAATACTGGTTCTCATCAACATAACCCATGTAATATAATACTGGTTCTGATCAACATAACCCATGTAATATAATACTGGTTCTCATCGACATAACCCACGTAATATAATACTGGTTCTCATTGACATAACCCTTCAAATATAATACTGGTTCTCATCAATATAACCCATGTAATACAATACTGGTTCTCATCGACATAACCCACATGATATAATACTGGTTCTCATCATTATAACCCATGTAATATAATACTGGTTCTCATCGACATAACCCATGTAATATAATACTGGTTCTCATCGACATAACCCTTCAAATATAATACTGGTTCTCATCAACATAACCCATGTAATATAATACTGGTTCTCATCAACATAACCCATGTAATATAATACTGGTTCTCATCGACATAACCCACGTAATATAATACTGGTTCTCATCGACATAACCCTTCAAATATAATACTGGTTCTCATCAACATAACCCATGCAATATAATACTGGTTCTCATCAACATAACCCATGTAATATAATACTGGTTCTCATCAATATAACCCACGTAATATAATACTGGTTCTCATCAATATAACCCATGTAATACAATACTGGTTCTCATCGACATAACCCACATGATATAATACTGGTTCTCATCATTATAACCCATGTAATATAATACTGGTTCTCATCATTATAATCCACATGATATAATACTGGTTCTCATCATTATAACCCATGTAATATAATACTGGTTCTCATCAACATAACCCATGTAATATAATACTGGGTCTCATCGACATAACCCATGTAATATAATACTGGTTCTCATCGACATAACCCATGTAATATAATACTGGTTCTCATCGACATAACCCACATGATATAATACTGGTTCTCATCATTATAACCCATGTAATATAATACTGGTTCTCATCATTATAATCCACATGATATAATACTGGTTCTCATCATTATAACCCATGTAATATAATACTGGTTCTCATCAACATAACCCATGTAATATAATACTGGTTCTCATCAACATAACCCACGTAATATAATACTGGTTCTCATCGACATAACCCTTCAAATATAATACTGGTTCTCATCAATATAACCCATGTAATACAATACTGGTTCTCATCGACATAACCCACATGATATAATACTGGTTCTCATCATTATAACCCATGTAATATAATACTGGTTCTCATCATTATAACCCACATGATATAATACTGGTTCTCATCATTATAACCCACATGATATAATACTGGTTCTCATCATTATAACCCACATGATATAATACTGGTTCTCATCATTATAACCCATGTAATATAATACTGGTTCTCATCGACATAACCCATGTAATATAATACTGGTTCTCATCATAATAACCCACATGATATAATACTGGTTCTCATCAACATAACCCACATGATATAATACTGGTTCTCATCATTATAACCCATGTAATATAATACTGGTTCTCATCAACATAACCCATGTAATATAATACTGGGTCTCATCGACATAACCCATGTAATATAATACTGGTTCTCATCGACATAACCCATGTAATATAATACTGGTTCTCATCGACATAACCCACATGATATAATACTGGTTCTCATCATTATAACCCATGTAATATAATACTGGTTCTCATCATTATAATCCACATGATATAATACCGGTTCTCATCATTATAACCCATGTAATATAATACTGGTTCTCATCAACATAACCCATGTAATATAATACTGGTTCTCATCAACATAACCCACGTAATATAATACTGGTTCTCATCGACATAACCCTTCAAATATAATACTGGCTCTCATCAATATAACCCATGTAATACAATACTGGTTCTCATCGACATAACCCACATGATATAATACTGGTTCTCATCATTATAACCCATGTAATATAATACTGGTTCTCATCATTATAACCCACATGATATAATACTGGTTCTCATCATTATAACCCACATGATATAATACTGGTTCTCATCATTATAACCCATGTAATATAATACTGGTTCTCATCATTATAATCCACATGATGTAATACTGGTTCTCATCATTATAACCCATGTAATATAATACTGGTTCTCATCAACATAACCCATGTAATATAATACTGGTTCTGATCAACATAACCCATGTAATATAATACTGGTTCTCATCGACATAACCCACGTAATATAATACTGGTTCTCATTGACATAACCCTTCAAATATAATACTGGTTCTCATCAATATAACCCATGTAATACAATACTGGTTCTCATCGACATAACCCACATGATATAATACTGGTTCTCATCATTATAACCCATGTAATATAATACTGGTTCTCATCGACATAACCCATGTAATATAATACTGGTTCTCATCGACATAACCCTTCAAATATAATACTGGTTCTCATCAACATAACCCATGTAATATAATACTGGTTCTCATCAACATAACCCATGTAATATAATACTGGTTCTCATCGACATAACCCACGTAATATAATACTGGTTCTCATCGACATAACCCTTCAAATATAATACTGGTTCTCATCAACATAACCCATGCAATATAATACTGGTTCTCATCAACATAACCCATGTAATATAATACTGGTTCTCATCGACATAACCCACATGATATAATACTGGTTCTCATCATTATAACCCATGTAATATAATACTGGTTCTCATCATTATAATCCACATGATATAATACCGGTTCTCATCATTATAACCCATGTAATATAATACTGGTTCTCATCAACATAACCCATGTAATATAATACTGGTTCTCATCAACATAACCCACGTAATATAATACTGGTTCTCATCGACATAACCCTTCAAATATAATACTGGCTCTCATCAATATAACCCATGTAATACAATACTGGTTCTCATCGACATAACCCACATGATATAATACTGGTTCTCATCATTATAACCCATGTAATATAATACTGGTTCTCATCATTATAACCCACATGATATAATACTGGTTCTCATCATTATAACCCACATGATATAATACTGGTTCTCATCATTATAACCCATGTAATATAATACTGGTTCTCATCATTATAATCCACATGATGTAATACTGGTTCTCATCATTATAACCCATGTAATATAATACTGGTTCTCATCAACATAACCCATGTAATATAATACTGGTTCTGATCAACATAACCCATGTAATATAATACTGGTTCTCATCGACATAACCCACGTAATATAATACTGGTTCTCATTGACATAACCCTTCAAATATAATACTGGTTCTCATCAATATAACCCATGTAATACAATACTGGTTCTCATCGACATAACCCACATGATATAATACTGGTTCTCATCATTATAACCCATGTAATATAATACTGGTTCTCATCGACATAACCCATGTAATATAATACTGGTTCTCATCGACATAACCCTTCAAATATAATACTGGTTCTCATCAACATAACCCATGTAATATAATACTGGTTCTCATCAACATAACCCATGTAATATAATACTGGTTCTCATCGACATAACCCACGTAATATAATACTGGTTCTCATCGACATAACCCTTCAAATATAATACTGGTTCTCATCAACATAACCCATGCAATATAATACTGGTTCTCATCAACATAACCCATGTAATATAATACTGGTTCTCATCAATATAACCCACGTAATATAATACTGGTTCTCATCAACATAATCCATGTAATATAATACTGGTTCTCATCAATATAACCCATGTAATACAATACTGGTTCTCATCGACATAACCCACATGATATAATACTGGTTCTCATCATTATAACCCATGTAATATAATACTGGTTCTCATCATTATAATCCACATGATATAATACTGGTTCTCATCATTATAACCCATGTAATATAATACTGGTTCTCATCAACATAACCCATGTAATATAATACTGGGTCTCATCGACATAACCCATGTAATATAATACTGGTTCTCATCGACATAACCCATGTAATATAATACTGGTTCTCATCGACATAACCCACATGATATAATACTGGTTCTCATCATTATAACCCATGTAATATAATACTGGTTCTCATCATTATAATCCACATGATATAATACTGGTTCTCATCATTATAACCCATGTAATATAATACTGGTTCTCATCAACATAACCCATGTAATATAATACTGGTTCTCATCAACATAACCCACGTAATATAATACTGGTTCTCATCGACATAACCCTTCAAATATAATACTGGTTCTCATCAATATAACCCATGTAATACAATACTGGTTCTCATCGACATAACCCACATTATATAATACTGGTTCTCATCATTATAACCCATGTAATATAATACTGGTTCTCATCATTATAACCCACATGATATAATACTGGTTCTCATCATTATAACCCACATGATATAATACTGGTTCTCATCATTATAACCCACATGATATAATACTGGTTCTCATCATTATAACCCATGTAATATAATACTGGTTCTCATCGACATAACCCATGTAATATAATACTGGTTCTCATCATAATAACCCACATGATATAATACTGGTTCTCATCAACATAACCCACATGATATAATACTGGTTCTCATCATTATAACCCATGTAATATAATACTGGTTCTCATCAACATAACCCATATAATATAATACTGGTTCTCATTGACATAACCCATGTAATATAATACTGGTTCTCATCAACATAACCCACATGATATAATACTGGTTCTCATCAACATAACCCATGTAATATAATACTGGTTCTCATCATTATAACCCACGTAATATAATACTGGTTCTCATCAACATAACTCATGTATTATAATACTGGTTCTCATCATTATAACCCATGTAATATAATACTGGTTCTCATCAACATAACCCATATAATATAATACTGGTTCTCATTGACATAACCCATGTAATATAATACTGGTTCTCATCAACATAACCCACATGATATAATACTGGTTCTCATCAACATAACCCATGTAATATAATACTGGTTCTCATCATTATAACCCACGTAATATAATACTGGTTCTCATCAACATAACTCATGTATTATAATACTGGTTCTCATCGACATAACCCACATGATATAATACTGGTTCTCATCAACATAACCCACGTAATATAATACTGGTTCTCATTGACATAACCCATGTAATATAATACTGGTTCTCATCAACATAACCCACATGATATAATACTGGTTCTCATCAACATAACCCATGTAATATAATACTGGTTCTCATCATTATAACCCACGTAATATAATACTGGTTCTCATAAATATAACCCACGTAATATAATACTGGTTCTCATCAACATAACCCATGTAATATAATACTGGTTCTCATCAACATAACCCACGTAATATAATACTGGTTCTCATCAACATAACCCATGTAATATAATACTGGTTCTCATCATTATAACCCACGTAATATAATACTGGTTCTCATAAATATAACCCACGTAATATAATACTGGTTCTCATCAACATAACCCATGTAATATAATACTGGTTCTCATCAACATAACCCATGTAATATAATACTGGTTCTCATCAACTCCTGAAAAACCTTATTAACCCCCACCCACCCAGCTTTATTTATTTCTCCATCTCTCTCTCTCTCTATCTCTCACACAAACACAAACACACACGCACCTGTGCACACACCTTTACACACACACTTCCTGCCGTGCATACTGTAAGTCTTGAGGTTAATTACCCAGAATTGCCCAATTGGGATGAGCTCTCCTGTTTCTACTGGGGTCTTCCACTGCTCGGCCCCTGACTTGGGGCCCCCTCCCTGTGGGCACTGTGACAGTGCCGCTTCTGGGGTCGCCGATGACCCCTTCCTCTGCAAGAAATGTGCTTCATTCAGGACCACAGGGTGAACAGAACTCACAGTACAGTGGACCAGGGGACAGGCCACACTCAGAGGGTAAAGGGGACAGGTCAGAGGCAGGAGAGTCACCAGGTGGGGAAGGGAAAGGTGTTAAAGAGGAATACAGCTTGCTGAGGTCTGGTTAGTGGAAGGTTTGGTATCATACAAAGGAGAAGAGGGGAGGTCTTGTTAGTGGAAGGTTTGGTATCATACAAAGGAGAAGAGGGGAGGTCTTGTTAGTGGAAGGTTTGGTATCATACAAAGGAGAAGAGGGGAGGTCTTGTTAGTGGAAGGTTTGGTATCATACAAAGGAGAAGAGGGGAGGTCTTGTTAGTGGAAGGTTTGGTATCATACAAAGGAGAAGAGGGGAGGTCTTGTTAGTGGAAGGTTTGGTATCATACAAAGGAGAAGAGGGGAGGTCTTGTTAGTGGAAGGTTTGGTATCATACAAAGGAGAAGAGGGGAGGTCTTGTTAGTGGAAGGTTTGGTATCATACAAAGGAGAAGAGGGGAGGTCTTGTTAGTGGGAGGTTTGGGACAGTACAAAGGAGAAGAGGGGAGGTCTTGTTAGTGGAAGGTTTGGGACAGTACAAAGGAGAAGAGGGGAGGTCTTGTTAGTGGAAGGTTTGGGACAATACAAAGGAGAAGAGAGGAGGTCTTGCGTTGGGCAGCATTTTGCTGAGGGAGTATAGTTCTTAGAGACAGCTTTTTGACAACAGCCAGTTTCTGGTTAAGCTGGTAGCACCAAAAACAAGGAAATGGAGGATAGATGCCATTCCCAGGTCACTGGCCTGCTAATTACACTGAGTATACCAAACATGTGTTCTTAATGTTTTGTATACTCAGTGTATATTACACAACATGAGATACAGCTCAATGGCGACTAGACAGGTATATGAAGTATTTTTGCATTTTCTACCCATACTACCCATGAACACCCACAACAATACCCACTCATATCCCCCTCATAAGTTGTTAATTTATGGTAGCTGGTGGCAAATCAAAGACCCTAGTGGTATACTACGATGCTAGCTAGATCTACTCAGGGTTTTCTAAAGCTAGGCAGCTTCAGTTAGCCTCACATTCCAGCTCAGGCTTCATCCGTATTACGACTGTGGATATTGCTCGTATGCCTGCTGCTAACTCTAGCAGGCTTGTAACTGCGTGTGCATGCCACATGTGGCTAGTCGAACGCTGAACTCGAGACTATGGTGAGACATCAATCCATAGGTGAGTCAGTGCCACGTCTTCATTTTTTCCTAAATCAACATGAAAGAAACTTTATCTTGCTATGGTGTGAAATAGGCTTTTAGAAGTGCCATGTTCAACTTTAATTACGTAGCGTTATTGCCGGATTTGGTGTTCTTTGGTGTGCTTATCAATGCACAAGCACGATAAAATAAGTCATACAAAAGTTTTACTGTGGGTGAAGTTTCAAATGCATCCTGTCATTACTAAATGTGTAATGTGATAGGTATTTTAATGTAAACAAAAATGTACACACAAATATTTGTTAAGTATACTGTACGTTCAATTGATGGACTTACACAAACTATACCCAAATGGAACATCTGAAGATGTTTGTATATTAGTGGCACACAGCACAGATGCAAATCTAGTATCAATGCCCTCATTTAACATGCTTGAGATCAAGAATGTCGCAAAGCCAAAAACAGCTGGATACTGGAGATATGCATCTTTTCATGGTCGTCTGTTTTCCAGGAAGTTTACAGAGTGAAAATGTGATTAAAAGTGTTGGGGGGGGGCGGGGGTTCTCTCGAGACAAGAGCTGCAGCACATTGTCTTGTATAATCAGAGGACTACTAGCATTTCCAGCCATGATTAGAAGTCACAGACACACAAAAACAGACCATTACCTCCTTCTCGGCTGGAAAACAAAACAGCTGCAGCCTTAAAAAAGGATTAACATCTATATTCTCTCACTTCATTTGAGGGCTTAGGAATGTCGCTCCACCCAAGGCTAACATCTCTGAGTCTGGCAGTATGTATGCTCTTGCATAATGATCAATTGAATCCCAACCAATTCATCACTAACTGTATTGTACCAATTAATATTTTTTAAATGTGTGTGTGTGTGGGGGGGGGGGGGGGGTTGACAATTTGATCAAACGTGGTTACTCACAACATTTATCTGACTTTAGACTGACACCTCACTGTTTGCTGTATAGGTAATTATGCAAATGTGCATGCATCTGGGCAGAAAGGCATTAGAGGTAGCTGGCACATGTGATGCCCCTGGTGAATCGAGCTGTCAGGAGCGTCAATTAACTATGATGAATCACTCTCCCACTTTATATCCAATCAGAAAACTCTCAGGACTCCATTCTGGTCACCTTTAACTCAATTATTTTTTGGCCGCATAGAGCTAGACGCAGGGACAAGGCTGGAACCCGATGCTGCTGTTGGCATTATTCTGCCATTAGGGTGCAGCTGTGAGAGTAATGTCTGGAACGGTATGCGCATTTAGCAGCTAAAGACCCTACGACCTGTGGCTAAATCCCCCGTGTGATTTGGAGGGACAGCTATAGACATTTGGATGAAAGTAAGACAGACAGACTACAACAGACATCCTGGAAGCTATGTAAAGCTTCGGTATAAAAAAACATATTTAAAACCTTCATCGGGATCTAATCTTGAACCACCCTTGCCTTTCGTGAACTAACACTCGCACTTTACTTTTTCCTACTAGCACTGGCTTTTTACTATAACTGAGAAAACTGTAAGTTGCACTGGATAAGAGCCTCTGCTAAATGAAAAATGAAATATATATATATATATAATCAATCTCCACATCAGGGTTCCCCAACTGGTTTCATTTGGAAAGTTTTCTGAGCAACAAAATCAAAAAGAAGCTTTTTTAAATGTTTTTTCTTTTCATTGTTGGACATAGAAGACTGCAAAAACACAAGGAAATAAGCTCCAAGTGATTTTAATATAAGAAATCTGTTCCCACACATAATAGAGAAACACGTAATCATGAACAAATGTAAGCAAGGTTTGAATTGATTATGTTTTAGTCAAACATTATAATCTGGAGGCGGAAAAAATGCACACCTGTTTAGGCGAGGTGCTGGCTAGCGGAGTAGAACACCTGTTTAGGCGAGGTGCTGGCTAGCGGAGTAGAACACCTGTTTAGGCGAGATGCTGGCTAGCGGAGTAGAACACCTGTTTAGGCGAGGTGCAGGCTAGCGGAGTAGAACACCTGTTTAGGTGAGGTGCTGGCTAGCGGAGTAGAACACCTGTTTAGGTGAGGTGCTGGCTAGCGGAGTAGAACACCTGTTTAGGTGAGGTGCTGGCTAGCGGAGTAGAACACCTGTTTAGGCGAGGTGCTGGCTAGCGGAGTAGTACACCTGTTTAGGCGAGGTGCTGGCTAGCGGAGTAGAACACCTGTTTAGGCGAGGTGCTGGCTAGCGGAGTAGAACACCTGTTTAGGCGAGGTGCTGGCTAGCGGAGTAGAACACCTATTTAGGCGAGGTGCTGGCTAGCGGAGTAGAACACCTGTTTAGGCGAGGTGCTGGCTAGCGGAGTAGAACACCTGTTTAGGCGAGGTGCTGGCTAGCGGAGTAGAACACCTATTTAGGCGAGGTGCTGGCTAGCGGAGTAGAACACCTGTTTAGGCGAGGTGCTGGCTAGCGGAGTAGAACACCTATTTAGGCGAGGTGCTGGCTAGCGGAGTAGAACACCTGTTTAGGCGAGGTGCTGGCTAGCGGAGTAGAACACCTGTTTAGGCGAGGTGCTGGCTAGCGGAGTAGAACACCTGTTTAGGCGAGGTGCTGGCTAGCGGAGTAGAACACCTATTTAGGCGAGGTGCTGGCTAGCGGAGTAGAACACCTGTTTAGGCGAGGTGCTGGCTAGCGGAGTAGAACACCTGTTTAGGCGAGGTGCTGGCTAGCGGAGTAGAACACCTGTTTAGGCGAGGTGCTGGCTAGCGGAGTAGAACACCTATTTAGGCGAGGTGCTGGCTAGCGGAGTAGAACACCTGTTTAGGCGAGGTGCTGGCTAGCGGAGTAGAACACCTGTTTAGGCGAGGTGCTGGCTAGCGGAGTAGAACACCTGTTTAGGTGAGGTGCTGGCTAGCGGAGTAGAACACCTATTTAGGCGAGGTGCTGGCTAGCGGAGTAGAACACCTGTTTAGGCGAGGTGCTGGCTAGCGGAGTAGAACACCTGTTTAGGCGAGGTGCTGGCTAGCGGAGTAGAACACCTGTTTAGGCGAGGTGCTGGCTAGCGGAGTAGAACACTTGAAAAAGAAAAGGAGAATCCTTAGCCAGCCACTCTAGGAGTTCAGATGCAACAATTTAATAACCTGATAACCAACGTTTCGACAGTCAAACATATCTGTTTGGGATTCTTGCGGTCAATTTGCAGTCTACAAATTATAATTCATTTTGTTTCCACCCGCCGACCATCCGCTCATCAAAAAATGTACCCGCGGCTGAATCAAGTTGATGATCCCTGCTCTACATTTTCTAATATTGTAACGGCGTTCTTCGTTTGTCGAAAGAGAGTCGGACCGAAATGCAGCGTGGTGGTTAATCATGATCTTTAATGAAGAAAACGGTGATACATGAAATAACTTATAAATACAAAAACAACAAACGGAACGTGAAACTTATTACAGCCTATCTGGTGAACACTACACAGAGACTGGAACAATCACCCACGAAAGACAAAGCGAAACTCAAGCTACCTAAATACGGTTCCCAATCAGAGGCAACGAGGAGAATCACCTGACAGCTGATTGAGAACCGCCTCAGGCAGCCAAGCCTATACAACACCCCTAATCAGCCGCGATCCCAAATACTACAAACCCCAATACGAAATACAACACGTAAACCCCTGTCACACCCTGGCCTGACCAAATATATAACGAAAACACAAAACACTAAGACCAAGGCGTGACAGAACCCCCCCCCCCAAGGTGCGGACTCCCGGACGCACCTCAAAACCAAAGGGAGGGTCCGGGTGGGCGTCTGTCATTGGTGGCGGCTCCGGCTCGGGACGTGGACCCCACTTCATTAATGTCCTCGTTCCTCCCCTTCGCGTCCTGGGATAATCCACCCTCGCCGCCGACCATGGCCTAATAGTCCTCACCCAGAACCCCACAGAACTGAGGAGCAGCTCGTGACTGAGGGGCATCTCGGGACTGAGGGGCAGCTCGGGACTGAGGGGCAGCTCGGGACTGAGGGGCAGCTCGGGACTGAGGGGCAGCTCGGGACTGAGGCAGCTCGGGACTGAGGGGCAGCTCGGGACTGAGGGGCAGCCCGGAACTGAGGGGCAGCCCGGAACTGAGGGGCAGCCCGGAACAGAGGGGAAGCCCAGTACTGAGAGGAAGCCCAGTACTGAGAGGAAGCCCAGTACTGAGAGGAAGCCCAGTACTGAGAGGAAGCCCAGTACTGAGATGAAGCTCAGGTAGGTAGTAGGCTCCGGTAGATCCTGGCTGGCTGGCGGATCTGGAAGATTCAAGTTGACTAGCAGATCTGGAAGATTCTGGTTGACTAGCAGATCTGGAAGATTCTGGTTGACTGGCAGATCTAGAAGATCATGGCTGACTGGCGGATCTAGTTGCTCTATGCAAACTGACAGCTCTGACTGCTCCATGCAGGCTGACAGCTCCTTGCAGACTGACAGCTCCTTGCAGACTGACAGCTCCTTGCAGACTGACAGCTCCCTGCAGACTGACAGCTCCTTGCAGACTGACAGCTCTGGCTGCTTCATGCAGACTGACAGCTCCTTGCAGACTGGCAGCTCCTTGCAGACTGGCAGCTCCTTGCAGACTGGCAGCTCCTTGCAGACTGACAGCTCCCTGCAGACTGGCAGCTCCTTGCAGACTGACAGCTCTGACTGCTCCATGCAGACTGGCAGCTCCTTGCAGACTGGCAGCTCCTTGCAGACTGACAGCTCTAGCTGCTCCATGCAGGCTGACAGCTCTGGCTGCTCCATGCAGGCTGGCTTCTCCATGCAGGCTGGCAGCTCCAGCTGCTCCCTGCAGGCTGGCAGCTCTGTCTGCGCTGAACAGGCGGGAGACTCCGGCAGCGCAGGAGAGGAGAGAAGCGCTGGCTGCGCTGAACAGGCAGGAGACTCCGACAGCGCAGGAGGGAAGGAAGGCTCTGGCTGTGTTGAACAGGTGGGAGACTCCGACAGAGAAGGAGAGGCGAGGCGCACTGTAGGCCTGATGCGTGGTGTGGGCACTGGTGATACTGGAGCGAGGACACGCACAGGAAGCCTGGTGCGGGGAGCTGCTACCGGAGGACTGGTGTGTGGAGGTGGCACAGGATGTGCAAGGCTAGGGATGTGCACAGGAGGCCTGGTGCGTGAGGCTGGCACCAACTTCACCAGCCGACTAACACGCACCTCAGGACGAGTATGGAGCGCTAACTCAGGTGCCATCAAATCCCCGACACGATCCGTCGGACGAATATGATATCTATAGCACCAAGCTAGCAACTCCCTCATTACTCTCCACTCCACTTTCCCCATTAACTCCTTCACAGTCTCATCTTCGCTCACCTCTAACACCGGCTCTGGTTCTGGTCTCCTCCTTAGCTCCTCACGATAAACAAGGAGAGTTGGCTCAGGTCCATCTCCTGACTCAGCCACTCTCCCTCTGAGCCCCCCCCCCCCCAATACATTTTTTGGGGTGACTCTCGGGTTTCGCTCTGCGCCGCAGTGTCTGTTTCTCCAACTCCATTCGCCTATAGCCTTCTTCGCACTGCTCAAGCGAATCCCATGCGGGCTCCTGCACTCTCTCTGGGTCGGCCGCCCACCTGTCGATCTCTTCCCACGTCGTATACTCCATGCCATTGCTGTCCATAACGTCCTCCTTTCGCTGCTCCTGCTGTCGCTGCCTGTTACCACGCTGCTCGGTCCGTGTGTGGTGGGTGATTCTGTAACGGCGTTCTTCGTTTGTCGAAAGAGAGTCGGACCGAAATGCAGCGTGGTGGTTAATCATGATCTTTAATGAAGAAAACGGTGATACATGAAATAACTTATAAATACAAAAACAACAAACGGAACGTGAAACTTATTACAGCCTATCTGGTGAACACTACACAGAGACAGGAACAATCACCCACGAAAGACAAAGCGAAACTCAAGCTACCTAAATACGGTTCCCAATCAGAGGCAACGAGAATCACCTGACAGCTGATTGAGAACCGCCTCAGGCAGCCAAGCCTATACAACACCCCTAATCAGCCGCGATCCCAAATACTACAAACCCCAATACGAAATACAACACGTAAACCCCTGTCACACCCTGGCCTGACCAAATATATAACGAAAACACAAAACACTAAGACCAAGGCGTGACAAATATGGCCGATAAGAATGGAGGAGTCAAGACAACCCAGTGGATACTCCTCAATTCTCCAGAACGATGTGCATTGTGCACCCTGCAACAGAGGGATTATAATTTTATCCAGTCCAACGGAAGAGCTAGGGCGAAAAGACAAATCAATAGTTTCTTGTACGCACAGCCTCAAGTTTCTATTTTAACATGGCTGGCTATTGATTCGCTTTCAGATGCGATGTCTCCCTTCGACAGCAAACACTCTAGGAGGATTTGGAAGTCTTTAGTGTAACAGAATAACCTTGTAAAATTGGAAGGAGGGAGTAAGGGAACGTTAACATAGAACCGCTATCTCAGTCAATGCTCACTAAGGAGGCTGAGGCCACAACTCTAACAGACAGAGCACCGCTGTACCCAGACTTCAGAGGCCCGGGCTTGGCCTGTGATTGACACATCTTGACACAAACAACCAGACAGTGGCAAAGGGAGTTGCTTTATCAAAGTAGCCATTTTAATGACATTTGTATGTCAGCTGGCACATGGAATATCGATATGGAAACGCTGCAGATGGTTTTCAAACACGTCTCCTTTTCAATTCTCTTTATCTCACACAAACTTTTTAAGTTGGGGAAAGTACAGAGAGTCAAACACCAAAGCAATACCATTGAGAAGGGTTTTGGTTGGTTGTTGGAAACCAGGGTTGAAACTGACAAAATACTTCTACCAACGCACTATTAATTTCAGAGCTACTCCCGGGTCCAACCACACTATTAAATGCAGAGCTACTCCCGGGTCCAACCACACTATCAAGAGCAGAGCTACTCGGGTCCAACCACACCATCAAGAGCAGAGCTACTCCCGGGTCCAACCACACCATTAAGAGCAGAGGTACTCCCGGGTCCAACCACACCATTAAGAGCAGAGCTACTCCCGGGTCCAACCACACCATTTAAAATATATATATAATAATTTAACTAGGCAAGTCAGTTAACAACAAAATCTTATTTAAAATGATGGCCTACACTGGCCATACCCGGACGACGCTGGGTCAATTGTGCACCGCCCTATGGGACTCCCAATCACAGCCGGTTGGGATACAGCCTGGATTCAAACCAGGGTATCTGTAGTGATGCCTCAAACACTGAGATGCAGTGCCTTAGACCGCTGCGCCACTCGGGAGACCCATTAAGAGCAGAGGTACTCCCGGGTCCAACCAACATATGCTATTCTCTTTCCCATTCCTCCCACTGGGCACAGACGTCAATTAAACGTCTATTCCAAGTTGGTTCTAATTAATTTATTGAAATGATTTGGAAACAAAGTTGATTTAACCAGTGTGTGCCCAGTGGGCTCTCCCTCCTCTCACTCTGTAAGAACCCCTAGCAGCAGTCTGTTCTCATACACCGCTGGGATCTGAGTTCATTATTAGAGTGGCATTCCAACAGTAGTGAGCTGTGTTGACAGGCTCTCAGCATCATGTCAGTACGGGGATTTAAGGTGTTGTGTGGTCTGTTTGCAAGGTTGGGACTACTACTGATGTTTTCACACATACACAGCTCAAGGTCGAGGACTTCAGAGAGAGAGAGAGAGCACAGGATTGGCTCCAGTTTGACAGAATGAGACAAAATATTGCTTCTGAGCAGCGAATGACACTTGTAGTATTTTCCTTAGCACCGTTTCTAACGATTTATGCTGAAGGAAAAGAAAACATGGAAAGAGGGAAAAGTAGGGAGAAGAAGGACAAGGAAATTAGGAGACAATGTCAGAATCGTCTTTTATCCCAAATACAGCCACCCTTCGATTAAAATAATTGAAATGCCAAGTTGTGTGTTCATGTGCTGAGCTCACAATCATCATCCTGATACAACATCAGCTCAGACCACAAAACTTAACAGGGAAAGGTCATCTACAGGTCTCAGAAAATAATGGAGTGATATAGAAACTCATCTTCATTCATAGTAGTACTTCACAGATTTGTTGATTTTTCACCACTACCTCATCATTTAGGCAATTTCAGTCCAGCCAGTCTCGCCTGCACAGCAGACTCACTATTCCATTTTGTGTCACATTTTCCCCCCGGTTTCATTTTTCTCATTGGCGCACTGAACATTAAATGACAATAGTCTGACATTTAAAGGGGCTTTATCTACAAACAGAGTGATTGTACCGTAGCTATATCTCCATGGCGATAAGCCAGACCATTTAATAACATATTTGAGTTTTCTTCAGTTTAAAGCTACAGTACACTTCCACGAGTCAACCTCCAATGAGTTTACACTTCCACGAGTCAACCTCCAATGAGTTTACACTTTCACGAGTCAACCTCCAATGTTATGCCACGCATACAGCAAACAAACCTTTAGTTATTCTAGTTCTCAAGATCGAGGAAAAGAAAAGTATGCACATAGGTCAGTATGAAAGGCTCCAGGCCAGTGAGTGTTCCTGAATATGTTCATATGTAACTCTGCTGTGTATTCATCCATTTACTCCACTGCTTGCCTCTTGGGCAGGGGCAAATGGCCTGGGAATAATGGAAGTCCACTTGAATCTGTGAGAAATTGGTTCTTACTGCCTTCTCTATGGATCAGTGCATCACACGATGGCAAACTGGTGGGCGGAAAAGGAACCATTTCATTGAATGCTCTTCCTCTATTCCTTGTTTGCTTTTTCGCTCATACATACACCCATACACCCATACACATATACACCCATACACCCATACACACATACACCCATACACCCATACACCCATACACACATACACCCATACACCCATACACACATACACCCATACACACATACACCCATACACACATACACCCATACACATACACACATACACCCATACACCCATACACACATACACACATACACGAATACACCCATACACCCATACACACATACACACATACACACATACACCCATACACACATACACCCATACACACATACACCCATACACACATACACCCATACAAACATACACACATACACACATACACCCATACACACATACATACACACATACACACATACACCCATACACACATACGCACATGCACACATACACACATACACACATACACCCATACACACATGCAAACATGCCAACATACACAAATTAGAGTACAAAACAAATTCAATGGTCTGGTACTTCATCCATGAGCATTCCACCTCTCTGTGTGAGTTAACCATTTCCCTTGATTGAAATGACCTACCTTGTCTGTCTTATGAAAGCAGTTGTGGCTTTCGTGACCCTTTACCCATGAACCACTCCAAACTAAGTATGTTTTACCGATACCCTAACCTGGCACACAGACAACAGCATGGCACTTCTTGCTAATAAGAAGCAACGAGCTCTGCAGACACCGGAAGCCCAGAAGCATTTAATGATCCATTTAATCGAGTAGAAACACAGACATCAATACAGGTAGTTCTCCCTGAGAGAGACTTAGGATTTCTGTAAGGAAATGGAGGGGAAAGAAACAAGCTGCACCACTTGTATTAGAAGAAGAAGAAGAAGAAGAAGAAGAAGAAGAAGAAGAAGAAGAAGAAGAAACACATAACTCAGCTACAGCCTCAAAGCATGATGTGGTCACTGATGTGGTAAATGAGTGTTGCATCAAAAAAGGCCCAATTCGCTATCTGCTGATTTTATTCATTTGTGTGTCGAGATGTTATTAAAGTATTTTTTGTCAATGTGACTGAAATGGAAAATGGAAATCAAATCAAAAATGTGATTGTTCTGTTCTTCAGATTAAGTTTCTCATGTGGCAACTTCTACCACATTAACCTCTTGAATGTAAAGTCCCCATATTTGGGGACCCTATTAGAAGATTTTTATTCAATTCAGTCTGAAATGTGAACGGTAGCTCCTATCTGCAAAAGCAGGGTGTCTGCGGAAATCTGAGTATCTTGGCTATTGATCTGTGCCTTAAAATCTTTGGTGTGACCTACTACAATATATGGGGAAACAAATGTATAAGGACAGGCCGAGCCGATTACCTAATTTCAAGATGGCTGCTAGCTACATTCTGGTTAGCGTTGTGAAACATAAATGAAATAAACACGGAACACATTGATACACACCGAAAGCTGGGACTCCACAGATCATGAGGATGTCTGCCTGTGACCTACCGTTACTGATCACCAGCCCAGAGAGTCTATACATTTATTTTACACAACGTTAACACCAAAGAGGAAACATCTTACTAGGTTAACTTCGATTTGGTCTGTGTTTGAGCTAAAGTTACATGGTGAGTATGAAATGAGCCTATTGCCAATGCTATCTGATGATGTGTGACTTAATGGCAACCGAGTGACTATATCGAGTGACTATATCGCTGCGCATTAAAAATATGATTTTGCCTGCTTACACAGGGTATTGGCAACTATGGCACCTTGACAGTCTTGTAGCCAATGAGATAAGCTTTCCAGGGATATGTAGTTGACCTGGGTGGGACAAAGCAAGGCCAAGAACCTTTTATGCATAATGTGAACTATTGTTAACTGGCTCAGAGACGAGACGCACCAAGCACGCTACATTACATTGTAAACAGATTTAATCACTTTAATTTCATAGCTTCAGCATAAAATATGGCTTTTCATGGGGGGAAATAAAGGTCAAAACTAAGAATATCGAACAGGAAGCTAAAAAGAAGACAGCTATGATTAAGTATACCGACAGCTATGAATAAGTATACCGACATAGAAACTTTAAAATAAATACTGGTCAGACTCGGATTAGGGGAGCGATTTGGACTACGAGGATTTTGATTTAATTTACATAGACCTATGTAACAAGTCATTTTAATGTTATATAATTCCAAAGTAGTTATTGTCTATGTTTCGTATTAGTTCACTGTTTGCTGTTCTAAGTTTCATCCTTGTAACTTTGGAGAGACCACTGAATTCTTATGGCCATTCTTAATTTGTGGTTCTGACCTCTGCCTTTGTCTCCAAAGTGTTACCTTTTGCATTGTGTGTGTGCTTGACACCTTCTATGTGAGTCACTGTACAGATAAAGTTTAGGCTTGGTGTTTTTACTTTACATGAATGTTGTTTTGTAAATTAGTCAACTGAAATTCTGTGTGTCTTATAACAACATATCCCTGTATTTTATTCACTACAGAGTGGAAGATGCAGAGAATTTGGATGATGACGTTTGGGAGCCACCCCTCCACAGCAAGCGCACCCGCCAGTCAAGGTCTTCACCCCCCACTGCTATGTCAATCACCCTGTCTGATGGTTCGATATCCACTTTTCATAGACCTCTTGAAAAAATAACATTGGGGCTTGTGGCACCATTCCTCCTAACAGAATTGGTTTCCCGAAGATCAAGGTAAACAACAGGGTAAAAACAGCCGAGAGGGGGACCATAGGTTTGATCAGGACTAACAAGCTGCTTTTTGTGAAATGGAAGGACACTAGGAAAGTAACCATGCTCACCACACAGCATAAGGCATTCAATAACGACCATGTCTCAAGGAGGGTGAAAAAGGAAGAATGTCCCCATTTCTGTGAAGGACTCCAACGCCAACATGGGGGGTGTCGACCTATCCGATGCTCAGATAGGCTACTACCAGGTCCTCCACCAGACCAGGAAGTGGTATAAGACTTTTTCTTACCACTTTGTGGACATTGCTACAGTAAATGCTTTCATTCTCCACAAGCAGATGGCCAAAGCAAAAGGTCAAACCCCTCTCTCCCAGTTGGCCTTCAGAGAGCAGCTGGTGTTGGAAATGGCTGAATTGGGGGCCCAAAGCAACCTCACAACCATCACAAGACACCCCCACTCAAGGTGAGCGCCACTATCCAACACATATGCCAAAAGACAAAAGGAAGAACTGCAAGCATTGCACAAAACACGGGGGAAAAAGGGGGAAATGCCAGATCTTCTGTCCAAAATGCCAATTTGCTTTTTGTTTCCTGGCAGAGAGGGACTGCTTCAAAGACTATCACGATATGCACAAGCTACGGTGATAGTGAAATCCAATCATGTACACCTGGGATGTAAAACAAACACAAATGCAATTTGTAAATAGTTCAGCTTTTTTCTATTTTTACACCTTTTTTTAGTGAATGACACGTGTGTAACCAAGTTGGTGTTTGAGACATTTTTTGATATATTTTTTGTATACCTGTTGCTTTTACACTGTTTTTGTAAAACTGTAATTTGTATGTGGGATCAATACAGTGGATATGCCTAGACTAAAAGTTCAGGTACTTTGGAGAGGTTGAAATTGTAGAAATTGTGTTTTTATATTGAACAAATAGCATGTAGGGATTGCAAATATGTAATAGCACTGCAATTATCTAATTTACAGACATAAGCCACTTTGGAGAGGTTCAGGGACACTTGGAAACGTCCTGTGACCACACCTGACACCACTTACTAAAACATCTGCTCATTTCTAGTTGTTAGGTCTATCAATCCCATTTTTGGGGGGATATTGTTCAAATATTGTAGAAGCCATCTGATTTGTTTCCAGCTCTGGGTATCAATCATTCACTTATAGCTTGTCAATGAAAGATTACTTTTAACATAAAAAAAACAAGAAAAGGTTATTTTGTGTGTGCTTGTGTATTCTGAACTATGTAACTTCTACCAGATGTTTTCTTTCCAAATATACAGAGTCAAGTAATTACACATGAGTAGCAGTTACTTTAGGGTATGTCTATTTAGGCAGAAATCTACATTATGCTATTATATTTATGAGGTTTTAAGAGACTGACTTACTGGGAACAGACGTCATTTCAATGTTTAGTTTTGATTTACATTTGGTTGAGTTGTCAATTTACGTGAATTCAACATTAAATTAAAAAAGATATCACCATGTCATTGGATTAAGTTTAAAAGTTGGGTGAAAAAAGAAATTCCCTTACGTTGATGACTTTTTGCAAATCCAATCAGTTTTCCACATTAATTCAGAGTCATCACATTGATTTTTTGCTTGAAATGATGTGACAACAACGTTGATTCAACCAGTTTTTGCCCAGTGGGAAGTGACTCACCCTGACTCAACATAAGGCTAAAAGCATTCTACCTGCCTGGAGAAAATATTTGAAAATAATGTAATTAACTTAGAACTGGATGTACACTGAGTATATAAAACATGAGGAACACCTTCCTAATATTGAGTTGCACATGCTTTTGCCCTCAGAACAGCCTCAATTTGTCTGGGCATGGACTCTACAAGGTGGCGAAAGCGTTCCACAGGGATGTTGACCCATGTTGACTCCAATGCTTCCCACAGTTGTGTCAAATTGGCTGGATGTCCTTTAGGTGGTGGACCATCCTTGATACACACGGGAAACTGTTGAGTGTGAAAAACCCAGTAGCGTTGCAGTTCTTGACACACTCAAACCGGTGTACCTGGCACCTACCACCATACTCCGTTCAAAAGCTCTTAAATATTTTGTCTTGCCCATTCAACCTCTGAATGGCACACCTATTGTGTGTGTGTGTGTGTGTGTGTGTGTGTGTGTGTGTGTGTGTGTGTGTGTGTGTGTGTGTGTGTGTGTGTGTGTGTGTGTGTGTGTGTGTGTGTGTGTGTGTGTGTGCGTGTGTGTGTGCATATGTGTGTGTGTCTGTGTACTTGTGTGCAGTATGAGTCTTTGGCCCTGTCCCAGACATTGTGGAATATAGCCTTATTCCTGAGCTATTGACTGCCCTGGATGGCTCCTGCCTGCTTACCTGTGGAGCTCTTCCATTAAAAATCGTTGATAGGGTGTGTGTGACTGTCAGTACGCACATGTCCGCGCTGTGCGCAAGTATGTGTGTATGTATGGGCAAATGTGTGTGTGTCCATGCAATCACGCTCTGGGCTTTCCACATCCTCTTCACACATTTGAGCTGCAGTTCTAATGCTACTCTATTCTATTCTCATGTGACTTAATAAAGGACAGCCAGTGTGCTTTAAGGCAGCTGTGTACCCTACAGTATAAGCTTCACTGATATTGTTCTAGCTTTATGTCTGGTTCAGTCCATCAGAGGCCTACAGTACCCAGAGTGGAGGTGGGAATGGGGACAGTGGGACCTGGGGGTCAGTGTGTAGGAAAGATCAGGAATAAACCTCACTATAATCAGGAAAGGTCTGAGGAGAATGACCAGAGTGTCACTGGAGATTATGAGGCTCAGGGCCAAAGCAGGGGCCTATTACAGATTAATTACATCTCACAATGCCTCCCTTTGTTCCCCACTATGAATCAGTCAGCTGATCTATGAGTCCTCTCAGCCTTACGGAGACAGCCATTTTATAGGGCTGCCTGGAAGTAGGGCCTGTGGAAGGCACTGTGTTGACCTAAACCTCCCTGACACCCGTCCTGTCACCCCTCTCACCCATAAGGTGTCCCTCTCACCCTGCCTGGCCCATAAATTCCCCATGATAAGCAAGTACGGATGATCTGTGGGACACGTAGCTAAGAGAGAAATGTGCAACCGTCAATCAACATAAAGAGCTTTTCAAAGGGGAATAAGGAGCACCTTCAAATGCTGAGCGCTTTCCTATAAATCTTTCTGTTCTGGTAGCTCAGGGGGGAAAATATCTGGGGCTGTTATTTGCCTTGATATGAACTATGCTCCTAAGAAGCTAGAAATGTAGCTTTGATGTTTGGCTGTATTCTGACAGGCATCTATAATGGCTGATGTGTAATTTCCACTTTTCTGAAATTAGAGTATTTGTCCTAGAAACATTATGTGGGTCTTTGCCCTAGGACACATCATGTTGCTGCAGTTTATGTCTCTCTATCGCCATTGATGATTTAACGAAATTGCCCCTTGATTTTGTCTGTTTAGTGATCAATATACAAAAAATAATTAACTAAAGGAACAACCATAATTGTCTATGCTTCCAGGTTATATACACTACATTGCCAATAGTGGATTTGGCTATTTTAGCCACACCCGTTGCTGACAGGTGTATAAAATCGAGCACACAGCCATGTAATCTCCAAGACAAACACTGGCAGTAGAATGGCCAGTGAGCTCTGTGACTTTCAATATGGCACTGTCATAGGATGCCACCTTTGCAACAAGTCAGTGTGTCAAATTTCTGCCCTGCTTGAGCTGCCCTGGTCAACTTTAACTGCTGTTATTGTGAAGTGGAAATGTCTAGGAGCAACAACAGCTCAGCCACGAAGTGGTAAGCCACACAAGCTCACAGAACGGGACCACCGAGTTCACTACCGAGTTCAAAACTGCCCCTGGAAGTAACGTCAGCAAGTAACGTCACAAGAACTGTGCATCGGGAGCTTAGGGAAATGGGTTTCCATGGCCGAGCAGCCCACACAAGCCTAAGTTCACCATGCGCAATGCCAAACTTTGTCTGGAATGGTGTAAATCTCGCCGCCATTGGACTCTGGAGCAGTGGAAACACGTTCTCTGGAGTGATGAATCACACTAAACCATCTGGCAGTCTGACGGACGACTCTGGGTGTGGCGGATGCCAGGAGAACGCTACCTACCCGAATGCATAGCGCAACTGTACAGTTTTGTGGAGGAGGAATAATGGCCGGGGCTGTTTTTCATGGTTCGGACTAGGCCCCTTAGTTCCAGTGAAGGGAAATCTTAATGCTACAGCATACAATGATATTCTAGACGACTCTGTGCTTCCAAATTTGTGGCAACAGTTGGGTAAGGCCCTTCACTGTTCCAGCATGACAATGCCCCTGTGCACAAAGCGAGGTCCATACAGAAATGGTTTGTCAAAATTGATGTGGAAGAACTTGACTGGCCTGCAAAGAGCCCCGGACCTCAACCCCATCAAAAACCTTTTGGATTAATTGGAACGCAGACTGCGAGCCAGGCCTAATCGCCCAACATCAGTGCCCGACCTCACTAATGCTCTTGTTGCTCTTGCAGCATACAAATCTGTCGTTCTGCCCCTGAACAGGCAGTTAACCCACTGTTCCTAGGACGTCATTGAAAATAAGAATTTGTTCTTAACTGACTTGCCTAGTTAAATAAAGGTAAAATAAATAAAAATAAATACCTTTGGTCAGGTTAGTGTAATTGAGAAATGTAGGCCTACTATATTATTTACACAAGTATGTCCACAAGTGACATAATAACAGGTGATTCCTTTTGCAGGCAAGAACAATACTTTTGCTCAGTGTTACTGTCTTGGCCATTTGAATTAGGACAGGAAATGTATGAAAAGTTTAGCTCCCCTTCATATTCACAATCCGATTGCAAATCTAAATAGAGCCAAATCTCTGTGTTACATTTCTATGTGCTTATTAAACTCATCTCAAGCTCTCTTATTCTCCATCACCAGCCACACAACATGGCACCTCACAAGCACCGGATTGTAGTTTCTCACAACAAAGACCAAGGTAAAGTCAAAGGCCGCTATTGCTTCTATGGATAGCATTTGTGCGATCGTGAACAAGGGAAAATATTGCCATCTAGAGGCAGCTCATAATTGAACATAAACTCACTCCACCAATGCGTGTACCGGTGTCCTATGTGATACCCCCTCCCCGCATTCATGATCGATTTGATATGACCATCACAATTCAATGTACAATTTAAACAAAGCTCAATAAACTATGCTACAACCGGACGCATTTTTACATTTTTACAACTCCACACCACCACACTCCGTGTTGAGCTCTCAGTGAACACTCAGAACTATAGCTCCCCGTGCAAATTCACTAACAATGGGCATGCATTTCATTGGGGCGAAAGAGGGAAAGTGTGAGGATTGTAAAAAAAAATCGAAACACAATTTCACTAAGAACATGCACAGCCAGCATTTCATCTGTATACTTTCACAAAGAAGCCAAGTGTCCGTTCGTGAACTTTTAAATAAGTTGCACCATAGTAAACTCTTAATAAATCCATGCCCTTACCTGAAATAATGGGGGCCAGTCGGAATATGTCAGACAGCCTGCTATTCATGGTCTCATAAGGAGAGTCCTCGAGGAAATCGTTCCCTGAAAGGAATATTGAAATACAATGTGATTTTTAACATACTCTTGTAGTGTTAATAGGCACGTACATGTTGCAGACAACCAGCTAGACAGACATACATACATACATACACACATACATAAAGATATATAGATGTTATTTAAAGAGCATGCACGTGGGTTATTGTTTTCACTAAATGTTTGTAAACTACCATGGCTTGACATTTCTTCACATGCGCATACACATGAGATGGGTATCTAGGTCAGTCAATTTCCATGACGCCCTACTACTCGTTAGGCTACGGTTGATTAGGCATATTGGTCAGCAACTGAGAACCCCTACTGCCCCACTGGCATTAGGCAGTACAGTTTTTGTGTACGATCTACTGCAAGATGACGTGTGCCAAAGGGCTTTACACTCGATTCATTCTAAGAGATTTGTTTAAGGTCATTACCCCACTCCTTTCCCATTACGCACGGGCGGGAAAGTTACGCACCCAATAATGTGTTGTTTTCTCCCTGAAACGGTATTGCTTTAGCAGTTTACATGGTCCGTTAATACATTACTCATACAGCAGGTCTGGGAAATGTTTGTTTTTTAAACCATTGATTAACATCAGATTGACTTCTGACAATGTGTGATTGCTGTGTTGTAGCCTACTGCAATGATACCAAAGTGCATACCCTGCAAAGTCTGGTAGATTCCCCAATAGATGCGAAGGCAGTTCTTCTCTTTCTTCATACCCCTTTTACATCTGCAGTTATACAGGGGGCTCTGCTTGAGCGCATCCATGGCGCTCCGACATTCGTCCTGCGCCTCCAGTCCGGCTACCATGCTAAAGTTTCTCTCCTTCCCCCCAGCAACGCACTGTCTCATTGTCCGATACTTGGTGCTGCATCCTTGCTCCTTCATACACTGCTCACTCGCCTTGACACAGTCGAGGCGGTTGGGACCAGAAAGGACATTCTCCTGGGCATACAATACATCTGTTTGGGGAGAATATATAGTGATAATACTAATAATGTTTCTGTCGTTTAAATGTTAAATATTGTAGGCTATACGGGATTTAGTCACAATACACATTCAGAGATTAATCCAAATGAAAGCTTCTTTACAGATTAACATACTGTATTAACGCTGTACTAAGTGTATTTTAGTGCGCAACTCCGTGACAATAACAACAACACAAACATCTCATATAGGCTACTCGTCTACACATAGTGATCAATGCATCGCATACCCTATACATTTGTGAAATATTAAAAAAATCAGCTGAGGACAAGTAAAGTTATTAAATATGAAACGGGTAAAACATGTTATGCTTTTTATTTTTCAATGTAGGCTATAGTAGTGTATATAGGCTATACATGAGAGACGGATAATAAAATGCCACTGTGTTTAGTTGTGTCTATTACAGAATTAGAACTCAGTTCACTTCAATTAGGCTACATGAGCTCGTATTTGATTTTTCGGTAGTCAATGGGCATGGTCCGCATTATGGTGGCTCATCTCTCTCCACAAAGATCACTATAGGTTTCCTATGTACTCATCTCAGCTGCCCTCTGATTTCTTATTATTGTCCATTTAAAAATGCACATACTAGGCATGTATAGCATATATTAGTCATATTCATAAGTAATAGGCCTTGAGAAACTAAAACTTACCTAAAAGAGGCAGCACGACATAAAGTGTGATGAAAATCATTGCGTTTGTATCCGTGTGATGCCTTGTTACAATGGAATTTATAGAACATATAGAAAAAAACTTTGTGATTTTATTCCCAAGGCATTTCCACTCTATTCAAATCCATTGAAAATATCGGGTGGATGAGGTCCGACATAGGCTACAGAACACATCCAGCTGACTTCACGCGTAAAACATTCCGACCCAAAAGTACTCCAATGTTTTGCGACAGACAACCGATACCATCAACCACAGAATGATTCCGTTTAAAAACTAAATAAAAGTCTTGGATGAGAGATCACAAGGAGACAAAACGAACCGGTGAGTGCTCTCGGAACTCCAGCTCGTAGGATGTCCGCGTGTGTCTTAGCGCGCGAGGATGCTGTAGCCCACTGCTCAATAGTGCAGTAACTCCAATCCGGCAGCAGCGGCAAGGCAGTGGAACTTCTGCGTTTCAACGTGGATTTCGGTGATGACAAGTAGATCAATTCAAACTTTCAGACACATTTTATTTCTGGAATACAGTGTCGATGTGAGGCTAAATACATACGCAATATCTTATTTGTGAAAACATATCGTATGAAACTATTTGCAAACGTTTTGATTGTTGATTCTGTATTAAATTGTATCAAAATATTATAGTGTCTTGATTCATTCCCTAGGACAAGGCTACACCATTATAATTTACAATATTCTATTATTCATGGGGTTACAGAGAGTTCACAACATGTAGAGGTTAAACAACGTGTTATGTGACTATTCCCAATACCTTAGTCAAAACCAAAGCTGCTATGGCCGTTCAAAACAGCACACTCAAATTTTAGCAAGAGACAACCCCATGCGCACAGATAATATGCTGTAGCCTACAAGTACACTATCGATTGAATATCTGTGTTGACGTGCGACGCTATCCCACCAATTCGACGGAAACCTGTCACTGTTCCTTTTTCACATTGAAAAATCTATTCAGATCGTCGTGTATTAATGCTGACTTAGTGTTTGCTATGCTCAGGATGCGCTTTCGCCACCCATTTGGAGCGTGTAATGAAAAAGGAGACGGAGCCTAAATTGTCTATCTGATGTGTGCTGCTGATTGTAGTGCAAACCATACAGTACCATACAGTACCATAGCTGAGAGTGTAGAGCCAGCAGTGCGCTCCTTCTATCCACTCTTGACATCGGCTATAAAACGTGAACATGGGTGAATATCGCCATCTGTTGGTTTAAAAAACTTCAACATGCATCTGATTATAGGCAAAATAATGCAATCACTATAGCCTAGACGTGGCGAATGTAATATGAAACTCTCTAAATTAATTGGAGGCTATACAAATCACAAAAATGGAGTGGTTTATGATAATGAACATTTTAACATATTTCATTAGGCCTATTAGGTTCATTTTACATATTTTTCTATATTAGGCCTACACTTTTAGCGTTGACCATATAATAACACAGATACACATCCTATTAAGTGAGATGTAATATATGCCCTATTGATTCGTTTTCAGTCCTTCACTAGGCTAAATACAGAAGGAATTTAAAGGAATTTTAAAGGAATTTTCTATGGTTAGACCCAATCGACTGTTGACCGAAACAATCAACAATAAATGAATGTTCCCCTACACTCCACCATATCAACTGGACTAAATCCTTTAATACACAAGTGGGAAGCTGAGAGAGCAGGGCTATTTACATTTTTACAGATAGTGTGAAAGAGAAGACTAAGGTTGTGTTCCCCTGCTGACGCATGTCAGATCTTACAACACCTGGATAGGTATTTTACATGATACCACATATTATAGCAATCTAGTGCCCAGCTGCACAGTCAATGACGTGCATGCAATCATTGGTTGATGCATGCAACATCTAAGCAGGGGAACGCAAGCTTTGCGTCAGACACGGAAAAGGAAGCGAGACATCTCACCCGCTAATGATTTATGGTACAATTGAAGTCAATGAACTAAGCAGACCAGACCCAGATGCTATCACATTGGTGTCTATGGGCTACCCCGTTAAGCAAACCGAATCGGATCATTTTTCCAACAATAAACGGCCTGAGTGAACTATCATGTATCCACTATCTTTCGAATATATAGGCCTACAAAGCAATGGACGCTGCTGAGGGGAGGATGGCTCATAATAATGTCTGAAATGGAGCAAATGGAATGGTATCAAACCATGTGTTTCATGTATTTGATGCCATTGTATTAATTCCGCTCCAGCCATTACCACGAGCCCATCCTTTCCCAAATAATGTGCCAACAAAAAAAAAGGATGGAAAGGATGTAGAATAAACTGTCTTTGCAAAAACTTTTACTGTGAACTACAGCTTTTAACCATAAAGCTGCACTTAATATGGCCTCGCAACAAGCATGTCGTTTAACATTATGGCTGCCAGACAGGCAGGCGACTATCAGAAGTCAATGGGCGCATTCCTCTGCCCAGGTGTTGTTGACACCTGCCAGATTTGACCATTTCTGGATAGATATTTTACATATCAGCTAACCACATCATATGTTATAGCAATCTGTCAGTCGATGACACAGTCAATGACGTTGCACGCAACCATTGGTTAATGCATTCAACGTTTGAGCAGGGCAACACGCCCAACTGAAAGTCTGAAAAAGACAACATACCTGTTGACAGCCCTCCTGGATTGGGTCATACCAACTCACAACTCTAGAGAGGTAACATTAGGCACATCAACCTCTCAGCCTACATCTGTGAAATAACATTAATAAATGAATCACCATAGAACAAAATGGCCTTATAAACTCAAATGACACAAAGACTATATATTTATGTAATCTCAAAATAACAAATAGGGAGAAACTAAACCCATGAGGCAAAATTGGCTCCTCTAAACGGGGTATGAATTGGCACCAATCAGGTGTGTCATCTACTCCTAGGAACAGGAAATGCATGTCGGCCGGACTGCAAACAATGAAGCACATGAATGAGCTGGCGAGTAACATTTCTGAATTAAGTAAGCCTAATAAAAGACGTTTAAGGACTGCATAATGCATAACTATTAACTGACCATGCAATCTGCTGAATAAAATTCCACAAACCAAATGCTTGTCCGAGAGTAGGCTTAGATGATGATTTAACAAACACAGAAGCAAGCTAAGTGTGCATAGGCCTACCTTCTTGTAAACTCAGCATAAAAAGAAACGTCCTCTCACTGTCAACTGCGTTTATTTTCAGCAAACTTAACATGTGTAAACATTGATATGAACATAACAAGATTCAATAACTGAGACATAAACTGAACAAGTTCCACAGACATGTGACTAACAGAAATGGAACAATGTGTCCCTGAACAAAGGGGGGGTCAAAAATCAAAAGTAACAGTCAGTATCTGGTGTGGCCACCAGCTGCATTAAGTACTGCATTGCATCTCCTCCTCATGAACTGCACCAGATTGGCCAGTTCTTGCTGTGAAATGTTACCCCACTCTTCCACCAAGGCACCTGCAAGTTCCCGGACATTTCTGGGGGGAATGGCCCTAGCCCTCACCCTCCAACAGGTCCCAGACGTGCTCAATGGGATTGAGATCCGAGCTTTTCGCTGGCCATGGCAGAACACTGACATTCCTGTCTTGCAGGAAATCACGTACAGAATGAGCAGTATGGCTGGTGGCATTGTCATTCTGGAGGGTCGTGTCAGGATGAGCCTGCAGGAAGGGTACCACATGAGGGAGGAGGATGTCTTCCCTGTAAAAAACAGCGTTGAGATTGCCTGCAATGACAACAAGCTCAGTCCGATGATGCTGTGACACACTGCCCCAGACCATGACAGACCCTCCACCTCCAAATCGATCCCACTCTAGAATACAGGCCTCAGTGTAACGCTCATTCCTCTGACGATAAACGCAAATCTGACCATCACCCCTGGTAAGACAAAACCCCGACTCGTCAGTGAAGAGCACTTTTTGCCAGTTCTGTCGGGTCCAGGATTTGTTCTGTCGGGTCCAGGGTGATGTTTTTGCTGGTGATGTCTGGTGAGGACCTGCCTTACAACAGGCCTACAAGCCCTCAGTCAAGCCTGTCTCAGCCTATTGCGGACAGTCTGAGCACTGATGGAGGGATTGTGCGTACCTGGTGTAACTCGGGCAGTTGTTGTTGCCATCCTGTACCTGTCCCGCAGGTGTGATGTTTGGATGTACCGATCGTGTGCAGGTGTTGTTACAAGTGGTCTGTCACTGCGAGGACGATCAGCTGTCCGTTCTGTCCAGTCAGTAGAAAGGCCTCTTTAGTGTCCTACATTTTCATAATCGTGACCTTAATTGCCTACCGTCTGTTAGTAGTGTCTTAATGACCATTCCACAGGTGCATGTTCATTAATTGTATTTGGTTCATTGAACAGGCATGGGAAACAGTGTTTAAACCCTTTGACAGTGAAGATCTGTGAAGTTATTTGTATTTTTATGAATTATCTTTGAAAGACAGGGTCCTGAAAAAGGGACGTTTCTTTTTTTGCTGAGTTTATTAGGTAGCCCAGAAAATTATGTAAAAATATCCTGTTGTTTTTATAGTAACTATAGTAAAAAATAAAACATTAAAAAATATTCCAAATAAACTTTGTTTAAAAGTACATTACTGTAAAGTTTACAGTAGGGTACTGTTAAACCACATTTTTCTTTGGAACATAATGTACATTTTTACAGTGACTCACTGTCAGTAAGTCACGGTAAAGACAACAGGATTTAAAAAACATATTTTTCTGGTCTTTTTTACAGTTTAGGGTAATTATACTGGACAATAGCAACATAAATTCAGTGAATGTATAAGGGGAACACAAATAGGCCTAGTCCTAAATTGCAAAACCGCATAGACTCGGCCCAAAAGTAAAATGATTTTACAATTAATTGGCTTTTTCAAAGGGAGCTTTCAAATGATAGTTTTGTTCAAATAAAATAAAATATGTATCCTCCTTGACCAAATTACAAGCATGTTGAGAAGGAAAAATATAGTGTTAGTTAATTGTCTGGAAAACCTATATCATTTGGTAACTTGGCTATTTTAATTTCAAAGGGAAGGTTGCCAACCTCATGAAGGTGAGCAACATCAATCTGGGATTTATGAAAAGCCTCAATCAATATTTACTATTAATTTAGCAAATGAATGTCAGAATGATATAGTCCTGGTCATATAAGGAGGCAGGCATTCACACTTTAATGTTCTTCATGGCACTGGCTCAAACCATTCTTTCTAGCAGGGCTCAGGAGAAAATTGGGTAAAGTAAAGAATTAGCCTCTATAGGCCCATGTGACAAATCTTGAAGGAGCAAATGACACTGAATTAAAGCTATTGATTGCCAACTGTGCTTACAAACGTCAAACAATACTGTGGATGGCAGAACTAATAGTTCATTGAAGCAGAACTGTGATGAATGAAAGCGATCTTGAGAGAATGGCTGCACTGGTACATTTCTCAGTATGTTTAGGCCTACATGATGTATTCATTGTGGTAGGCTACAATGAAAAGCCCCCTAGGCTACCCCCAGGTTCAACATATTTCTGTGGGTTTAAGAAACACATCCGCTTGGGTGAGGACCATTTGAAATGTTACACGATATTAGTAGGTTTTCTGGTAAAAGTAAACTGACCTCTCATGCCTACAAATAGGCTCGCGCACCCTAGAATAGGACTACATGCGCGCTATAGAACACGTGCACATTTGTTGGCGGGAATTCGACTGGAATCTCAACACACTTGTATGTTTTACTGCTGTCCTGGTGTCATATGTAATAAACAATTAAAAAGTTAATACAGCTAGATAGCATATTTATCCGATAAAGATATGAGTTTGGATACTCTGTTTCAACAAATTCTACTAACCGAACAGCAAATATCGGAGAAAACGCGACAATCTCAAGAGGGTGAGCTGCCAAACATAATTTCCTTTCTAATATCAAGCTAGCTGTTATTGACACAATGTTAGGTAAATTATACAACTTTTCGTTTTCAATTGACTTTTGCAGGAATTGGGGGAAAGAATGTGACTGGTTGTGTTTGTCATGAAGGTCACTGTTGTGTTTCCCTATTCAATGTTCTGTCAGTCAAGGCTGCTATTGCAAGATGTCAAGACAGGGTCAAGTCATTGACAGCAAAATCAGAATGTCTCTCCAAGGAACTTGATGAACAGGTGAATCTGCTGTTATCATTACCTATGTATGAGAGAGAGAACCTCAAAGCATGGTCTGACACAATATTGTTGAAGTGACAGAGATAAGAACAGACACTACATTGAACAGTGAATGTAGGCTACAGAGTTGTACAGTGATTGTACAGTCAAATAGCTACATGAATTAGTCCCGAGAGAGTGTGTTGACAGATTAAGTGCAGTATATTGATACATATTGAGACACATTAAAGAGGTGATTAAATTGTATGATTAAAACCCTTAATCTATTAGAGGCCTCATCAGAGTCTGTGGATCAATTGCAAATGGCACTACAAAATCAATTCCTAGTTTCCGCAGGATTACATTAGCATTATAGCAAGCAACGTTTTCACATGCTTGAAATGAATTATGTGTGGAAGATAGATTCATTAACTTTTCATAATATTGTTGAGCACTTCCTGTACATGTCAAAAAGGAACATAACAAGATTGCCAATTACAGGGGTCAAATCAAAAGAGTAATTCATTGAGATGAGATGCAATAACCTCTGAACTATAGGCTGCTGCTGAATATCACATATACATTCAGCCAATATGTTCCATCTATTTTACTGATATTTAAGATTATGCTAAATTGAGCCGCTGTAGGTTAATAGCATACATATACATGTTTGATAAAGTGTTTTAAGCACACTAAGTGTTTTAAGCACACTCTCTTTATGAAACAGCTCAAACTTTGTGTTTGTTGTTCCATAGTCTATGACACTTAGCTTGCTCAATCATAAATTTGTCTTCAGCCAGTCAGTTTACTTTCAAGCTCTCTTTAACTGTTCCCTTCATTATATTTAGGACACAAAGGTTACTGTTTTATTTTTGAACTTTAACACTCATAGTAACCAATTGTCCTGAATGCCATGCATTTTAGACGGTAATTGTCAATGCTTTCCACTAGCACAATTAACCTTCACTATTGCTTATATCATTTGAAGCCAGGTAGTATGTAATTACCCTAATGGTACCATTTGCCTTTTTTTGGTCTGAATGGCTTATAAAAAAAAATATAAATATTGTGAGGGGAATGTTGAGGCTAGGCAATACAGTGTGCCTATAGTATAGCTACTAAAATGAGAACATATTTTCCCTTGATTTCAATATATTAACTGTTCAATCACGTATCAAACTTCATGGAATGGGACAGGCTAACAAAAATATCATTTTTGTTTTGTTTTATGGAACTGCTAAAAGTGTGTCCTTCCAGGCTCAGCATCTATCAGAAACAAAGCTGCAGCATGACCTAATGAAAAAGCATCAAGTACAAGTTGAAAAGCAGGCAGGGGAGCTTCTGAGACAGCAGAGGGATCTCAGGAAACACTTGGTGAGTGATTCTTGTCAAGGGCATTCAAGCACACTCAAACGTTAAACAAATACCACATGACAGTACATTGTTATTCAATAGATCTAGGCTACATTAATCTATTTACCTTTTTTTTGCTGTGCTCATATGTTTGAAGGAGAAAATAAAGAAGTCGTCGAAGGAGGAACAGGAGAATTTCATGAAAGAAATCATGACTTTCAACAGCGACTTTAGCCTTTTGAATAACATGGAGACTGTGTTTGAGAGCCAAACCCAATCTGAGATACGTAACTTGGGGGAGGAGGTTAGCTCTTTAAACAAAGGTAGAGAAGCCACTGTTTATATTAACATGTGAAGTAGGGTAATTTTATATTCATTGGGTATTGCTAGTTTATTAATGGATAATATATTTACATTATATAACCTGATGCTACACTAACCATGCCCTGTTCTGACCAACCCTGAGGCTTTATGGTGACCCCTTGTACTGTTTTTTCCATCCTGTCTTAGAGATGGATTCCATGGGCCGAACAAATACTCAGATGAAGTCTATGCAAGAAGAAAAGAGAGGTCTCCATTTGGAGCTACAAGGACTGGAACATATTATGAAAGGTAGATTAGATCCAGCTCTGTTGTCAGGCAGACGTTTGAATGCTCGCCACCAGATAAAACAAACAATCCTAAAGACAGCGTACAGTAAAACGTGCAGACTAAACTGAATCCATCCCCTAGTGTCATTTTCTTTAGAGAAAAACAGACTGGTATGTGGAGGTAATGTTTACATTAAGAGCTGTTCATTTCAGACCTGGAGAGCCAGCTGAGTGAGGCTAAATCAATGACCGAGTCCTTAAGTGCAGAGAGTCTGATGGTCACCCAGAAGCCCCTCACAGACAGCACTTGCTTAAGGTAATCAACTGCGCTGTCACACCCTGACCTTAGAGAGCCTTTTTATGTCTCTATTTGGGTTGGTCAGGGTGTGATTTGGGTGGGTGTTCTATGTTCTTTATTTCTATGTTTTAGGTTTCAATGTTTTGGCCGGGTATGGTTCTCAATCAGGGACAGCTGTCTATCATTGTCTCTGATTGGGAATCATACTTAGGTTGCCTTTTTCCCTTTTGTTATTGTGGGAAGTTGTCTTTGTTAGTGACACTGTAGCCCTCGTAAGCTTCACGGTCGTGTTGTTGTTTCTTGTTTTTGTTGGCGACATTATAAATAAATAAATGTATGCTCACCCTAGCCCCGCAGTTGCCGGGCTAGGGTGAGCATCCAGCCAGGACGGGTTGTGCCAGCTCTGCTCTCCAGACCTCCAGTGCGTCTCCACGGCCCAGTATATCCTGTGCCAGCTCCACGAACCAGGCCTCCTGAGTGTTTCTCCAGTCCAGTGATGATCCATGGCACGAAGCCTCCAGTGATGATCCATGGCACGAAGCCTCCAGTGATGATCCATGGCACGAAGCCTCCAGTGATGATCCATGGCACACAGCCTCCAGTGATGATCCATGGCACGCAGCCTCCAGTGATGATCCATGGCACACAGCCTCCAGTGATGATCCATGGCACAAAGCCTCCAGTGATGATCCATGGCACGAAGCATCCAGTGATGATCCAGGGCACGGAGCCTCCAGCGACGGTCTCCAGTCCGGAGCCTCCAGCGACGGTCCCCAGTCCGGGGCCCGCAACGAGGGTTCCCAGTCCGGGGCCCACGGCGAGGGTCCCAGTTCGGGGCCTGCGGAGAGCCTCACTGACTAGTTCAATTTCGTGGATAGCGTTTGTGTGAGGAGAGTGGTCCGTTATGGCTAGATCAAGGCTTATCCTGGGGTGTGTATAGAGTCAGAAGTTAGAGCAAAAATGTGCTCGGAAGCATATACAATAAATACGTGAGGACTGAGTTTTACAGACATAACAAGGATCCTATCGTCAATTCTGACAGAACAGCAAGACTCTGGGTATTTGGTGTGTGGGTCACAAATCATTGCACATTTATAGTCTTCCTGTCTCATCCTGCTAATGATCCTGCTTGAAATGTGCTGAAAGGACCTGCACCCATCCTGCCTTTCTTGTACTCTTCCGATCAGGATGCTTAAATAAAGCAACATTACCCCAATCTCTTGAATTAAGGCTTTGATCTGCTGCCTGTATTATCTGGTCAAAAAAGAACGTCCTACGATTCTCATGTTAGGAACTTAATGAAAAGGACGGATCGATACAGAATCTGGCCCAGGGAGGAAGTGTTTGCCTCCTCCTGCTCTTAAATCATACGTGGGGGAAGCATGTTCTGTCCCTCTGTTCCACAAATCTCCTTCATTACTGACGGCCTGATTAGTCCACAGGATGTGCTGAGGGTGGGGCTTTTGGGGAAGCTGAGGCCCACTCACTGTTATGATAATTTCTCTTGAGTGTGTTCATTAATCACGCTTTTTACTCAGCTATTGATTGTTTGAAATTGAATGCATGTCAATTTAATTAGTGCTGTCTTTTTAAAAGTGTAAGTGTGCAAACCATACAATTTTAATGTCATAGACTTAGCCAGTGGTAACTTGTGGAATAGACACTGGCTGGAATGCGGTTTTAACCAATCAGCATTCAAGATTAGAACCACCCATTGTATAATATCTCTAGATCCAATTTGCTGGTAGGGTAAACTTTTGGTTGTACTATTTGCTCCAACTCTTAAATTCATGTTAGATAATTGTTTTATGTTACATTTGACTTGTGTGTAATGAGAGACTAGCTTTTCAGACACTTAACATTTCAAATGTGTCATAGACTTAAAAAGGAGCTGGAGATGCACAAAGAAGGAGAGCTGGAGCTGCTGAGAGAAGCACTTAGCTCTGAAATCCTGTTCCTGCAATCGGTAATCACTCTGAGCTATTCAAATCTATTAGCCTCAAATTATGTCAATAGCTCTTATTGTAACATGACATTTTTTATTGCAGAAACTGTCTCAGAAGACTCCCCAATACTCAAGGAAATTCACATAGTGTCCAAATTCCAGAGGTATGTTAGAGGTTAGGAGAGAGATTGATTATACCAGCAGTCTTAAAAACATTGTGTATTTTACTAAGTACTTATTTTGTGTTACTTTACTGTCAGCTCATTGAAGGTCTTGGCTTTACCCACCGAACATATCGTTACCAAAACATGATAAGATTTTAGCCATTGACCAGGGTGTTGAGACGGGATGATATGGTTATAGTGATCAAGAGAACAAGAGCAAATCCCATGCATTTGTTTAAAACATATATTACAGTTTTTTACAATCGCTTACACACTATAAGTGGTACGTGAGGCATACTCAGTGAAAACATTACCTCATGTACCTAATCTTCAGACCAAGTCTGCCAAACTGCAAGCATATTATCTGCTTTACACTCAGTTTGCAATTGTAAAACTGAACACAGTTCTCTACATTAGACACATCATTCAAAACTAACAGGTCTTGTGTTTCGTTTGGAAAACACTGCCATTGTCACACCCTGACCATAGTTTACTTTGTATATTTCTATGTTTTGGTTGGTCAGGGTGTGAGCTGAGTGGGCATTCTATGTTTCATGTCTAGTTTGTCTATTTCTATGTCTGGCCTGATATGGTTCTCAATCAGAGGCAGGTGTTAGTCATTGTCTCTGATTGGGAACCATATTTAGGTAGCCTGGGTTTCACTGTGTGTTGGTGGGTGATTGTTCCTGTCTCTGTGTTTGCACCAGATAGGGCTGTTTCGGTTTTCGTTATGTTCTTTGTTTTTTTGTAGTGTTTGTATTGATTCGTGTTTTATGTTTGTTTATTAAACATGGATCGCAATCTACACGCCGCATTTTGGTCCGACTCTCCTTCACCACAAGAGAACCGTTACAGCCATTCCAAATACCACACTCATTTACCGATTACCTACACCCAGTGCTTACGTGTGAAAACACATAGCTAATTTCTTCACTTAGAAATCAGAGCTTGAGCACTATAAATAGGCTTCAGGTTGGCTTTCTTGATTTGGACAACAATGGAGGCCAATTTTGGAGAACGAGGAAGAGGAGTGAGTAAGAGGGGGACGACAAGGAGGAGGAGGAAAATGAAAAGCCTTTTGTTTACCTTCTACTGTATTTGTTTTGTCTGTTACTGTTCATCCTGAAATCTTGATGAAAATACAATGTTTTGAGAAAGAAATACATTTTAATTTCCCCCCCTTGCATTTCTGTTTATAGTGTAAATATATACTGAATATGCATACATACTGTATGTATTTGTGCACACGGAACATGCAAAAGACACAAGATTGTAGTGTTTTATATTTGTCACATCCGTGTATAGTTGGCGTGTACAAGAGCTAATCGTTTGCTGGTTTGTGTGTAGAGTTTTATTGGAAAAACACCATTTTGAGAAGAGTTAAAATAATTTTGAATGAAGTATTTGGTTTTGCAAGAGATGTGTGACGTTTTGTGTGTAGAGTCTAGAGAAAAGGAGCCATAGTTTCAGAAATCATGTGTAAGCAATTGTCAAAAACTGTAATTCTTTACCCCTGAAAACTGCCCTCTAGTGGAAATTATCGAAGTTGCAGTATCACATTGTACAGCAAAATCTGACTGAACCAGGTTGACAATAAAATATGTATATATGGACTATGAAAAGAATAGGAAAGAAATAACAGCAGTTAGAATCAGATAACAGAAATAATCAAAACATATCCAGAACTCCACTGTAAAGTGGACTTTTCTGGTTGTTTTTCCATGAGAATACAAATGAATCAGATGATGGTGTCAGCCTAAGGTGTGGTGAACATGTTTTTGATGTGATGCTGGTCAATGGTCTCTGTTTCCAGGTACATAAGCCGTGTTCAACCTCAAAACCGCCAGTGTCAGTGATATTTCTTGAAATGTCATTTTGAATGTATAGAAAATATAGTATGAGTTACTTTTACACCACCTACAAAATTCTAATGTAATCCCTGGCTATACATTTCATTAAATGTCATTAATGTCCACAGAGAGAGAAGACTAACTTATTAAAACTGTAAATGTTTGCAGATTGCTTGTTGTATTCTTTGCTGCCCTCTAGGGGCCATTTTACACCACACATGGTGGCCAACCAGGATGTTCTTGTTCATGTAGTACTCTAGTACCAGCACAATGACTCATTAAAATAATTGACGATTATGGGATCCGGCATGTATCTTCTCCAGATAATTTTCATGTTATCCCTGAATTTGATTGACCGTCAGTTGATTGCCTTATGATGTAATAGTTAATGAGTTCAAATCCCGTTTGAGTCTTTGTTCTGTTGACTTCAGAGCATGACCCGGATTATTTCAAATCAGGCCATTTGACTAAGTGGTTTGCAGCTTCTGTACTGGCAGTATTCTGCTAACATAATCCTCACATCACCTGGGATTTGAAAATGCTTCTTTTAATCCTTTGAGATAGCAGTAGTCTGACCATTTAACAACTGCATTTTTTATTTTAATTTGAAGCACATCAGATAAGAAATAAAGTAGAAGTGAATATGTATGCAGCGAATCCACCCACTCTGACACTTAAACCTGAGGTGCTGGTTGTTAGAGAAATATTGACACACAAAGTAATGTTGCTACAGAAACATTTATTAGAAAAACAAGTCAGAAAAATAAAGTGGTGAGGAAAATAAGTGCATTTGACATCAAGAAATTAATCTCCTCATTTCATTAACATTTCTTCCATACTTCAGTTCTGCTGAGCACAATGATATCAAGCTTCTTCGTTATTCTCCTCATTAATGTTGAGTGTTAGCAGCTAGTGATAGTGCAAAGATTATCGTAGCAGAGGAAAATTAATCTTATCTCTGGCAAATTGAAAGACCAACTCTGAAGCTTTCCCCTCTGGTCTCACTCTTCTCTGTTATGGTTATCCACAGACGAGACAGGTGTATTCTGGCTCTCCGTCAATGCTTTTTTGTGCTCTTCAGCTCATTGATGAACTGCTTAATGAGCTTAGCCTCAAAATCATTGCAACTCTTTCCGTTGGAAAGTAAGGATTCTTAAGGATTCTGCACAGAAAGAGGGACACACATTCTTAGGAGTTTTCAAAAGCATTGACTTTGAAACATCATCCTTATTTCAATATGACTTAAAGGTCCAATGCAGCCATTTTTATCTCGATATCAAATCATTTCAATTTCTCAAGCAAGAATTTCGCTAGGATTGTCTGGGAGTGGTCTGAGTTGGGAGGGGAAAACTGAAAATTAGCTGTTATTGGCAGAGTGGTTTGGAATCTTCGTATTGGGCTATTAACTAATTTACTGCATGGTGATGTCACCAGACACGCCAAAAGTATTTTCAAAAAGCTTACAATAAAATATCATATATATTTTTTATAATAATATTCCAACCCTATAGTGTGGAAATGTATATAAAACACAGGAAAAATCACGTTTTTGACTGCCCTGTGCCTTTTAAGACCTTACAACAGAATTAGAGGATGTTTTATGATTTTGTGTTCTTCAGGAGAAGTCGTCTGTATGAGAAGTGCAGTACAGACACCAGACACAAATGGACAACCCATTACATTGGCGGGAACAAGCTGGCCTTTTGCAACAGCAAGTCCCCTCTGTAAATCTTTTGTAAAGGTTCTCTTTAACTCCACAGAAAGGCGATGGTGCACAGCTTGTACAGGTGGAATATTTAACACATAGCCCTGTGTAATGAATTATAATGAAATATGGCAAATAATGATTTAAGAACCAAACATTTATATTTTAATTTCTTATTCCTTAAAGTTTTTTTTGTAGAATTTTTTTTTTTTGAAACTGTTTGTGTTTTATGTAAAGGCATAGCCTATTGTAGCATACTGAATATTTGTGCCAGAGGTTTTAGCTCATAGGGATGTGATGTTACAGGAAGGAGTACCTCATTGCTCATGGGTTTACATTAACGCTTCCTCCTTTACTCTGGGCTACTGCAGCTGGACACTGCTTGTGCTCAACCTCCTTGCAAACTATATGAGGAAAACATATACAGTAACACAATAACTACTTACGCAATACCTTTAGAAAGACACAAAGTAAAGCCAATGTAATTATGGGTTGCGCAAAATGAGGCCATTCGCTCTGCCATAGCTTATTCGTAGCCAATAAAGTCTTTATCAGCAGCATAATTATTATTGCAGATCTGTGTTTTGCTCGGGACTCTTAACTGTTTTTTTTCTGTAGAATGTCTGTCAGTTCTCGCAGCGAGTTCAGCACAACAGCAGTCTAGTTATCGCTCCACTGGCTAGTAATGTTTTCAGCACATTGTGCTTTTTAGATATAGTGGAAAGATATGTCACGTGGAGAGAGAGATGTCAGATGGAAAGAGATGTCATTCATCTGTTTGAAATCCAAGTATCAAAACATGTCATCGTCAAGCTAGATTTACCTGGAGCAATTGATCAACATTGCAACATTGGTAAAAGTGGACCATGGTGCCCAAGTTTCCTTGATTGTATATATTTAATAGAATTTTACACAGAATTCAATGAATGATGAAGGTTTCCATACCTGAAGCTGAGTAGAGAGCTGTTTGGATGAGGAGCAGCTGTTGCTCCCAACATCTTCCTCCTGAGAAACAGTGTATGAGAAGGCAGCTGGCAGACCATTCGGTATTACACAACCGTGTCAAGCTAGTCTCTGCCATAGTTGTTCTGCTAATGGGAGAATGAGTACCATGATGTAACAGGTTAATACTCGGCATGTAAGCCTACTGTGTTTCAGTACATTGTTACCATAAACTCAAACACATATAATGAATATGAAGGCTCAATTCAGTTTCTACTCCCATCATGGCTTGTTTTTGGCAGATATTTACTGAACATGAGCATTACTGAACATTACTGAACATGAGTTGTATTCATTTTACACTGTACGTTAGAGTCAATTCCTTAACTGAGCTCATGGGGGCACTGTTACTGCATGTATTTTAAAACATTGTCAACCGATCACTTTACATTTGTCAATGCTGGAAGTTGCCATTAAAATGTTTAAATGTATGATAATGCTTCATTCTTTTTAGAAGAGACCACTTGTACATTTGACTTGAAAATACTATCATTTCTGTGTTACAATACATCAAGTAAACATGATTAAACTGTATCACTGTAATTACCAATAAGAACAAGCAATGTAGATCTTTGCTTAATTACAGGTTAATTATGCTGCTAATACTGTTCCTCAGGGATGAGTGAATTGTTGTTAGGGTATATTCATGTTGTTTGCAATATCAGGTGGACTTTTTTTCATATTTACTGGAATTGAAGGAGTTGCAGTCCACATTGTTCACATTGCTCAATACAAGCACTAAAATTATTTAGTGGTTTATTGGTGTAATACTGACAGTGGGTGGATTATAATGCATAGCATAAATTACGCGTAACATGTATTGAGTGCATGTGGCTTGTCCCATGAACATGTTGACCCCAATGAAAAGGGAGTTGATGAAGAGACAGCATAATAAGGTGTACAAAGGTGTACATGACAAAGGTGTACATACACATCTATGAAAAACAAGACACAGTGATTCTATGTAGAACTTGGGACAACAATGTTGCAGGTTCACCCTCTAGACAATTAGTTATTTTGCTTCAGTTGAGTAAATGTTGCCTTGCTTTTTCCGGCAATGATGCATAGACCCCGGCATGTTACTGTAAGATATCAAAGACCCATTTGTGTCTCTGCCTGCACATGGCCAAAGGGATCGGTTGAGTCCAAAAGCATGACTGGCTAAATAATTCATTATGGGTGGCATTCATTATGTATGGAGATGATCAGAGAAACATGAATTATTTCGAGTTTTGGAAAATAAATTGAGCTCATTAAGACAGAAAAGGGGTTTTCTTTGATTTGAGAAAAAAATGAAATTATTCAAATGCAACATACAAGCTTCATCTTTGTCACACAAACTATCATCTTTTGACAGTTTACTATTTGACAATATATTTACTGCATTTACTGGCAATGCAATGCATTAATCTTTGTTTCATGGCATACTTTTGTTGTCTTGTAAATTGCAATCAGTATAGTGTGTACCACATTTATGATAACAAATGCAAAAATAAACTGTAAATCACTGCAGACAGTGACTGTAGCACACATATAATTAGAATTCAAATTATATGGTTGGCCCATTCTATGAAAAGAGGCAGGCTGGATAGACAAAAAAAGGGTTATTGTCATAAAAATCTGATCATCCATTGCACAAACTGCTAAGCCCCTATGACCGGTGTCAGTGCTGTGATGAATGGTTGGCGATAACAGGGTTGAACCTTTTCCAAATACCAATGACATTCTACCTGGATTCTACTCCTCCTTCATATTTATTGTATTAAATTACCGAAGTGTGAGAAAATGCAGCTCAGTTGTCAAATCATTCACAAGGATGAATTCCTGTTTCCGAGACTGAGCTAATTGACATTCAAGCTGCTGACACCTATGGTTGAGATTATGTGTTGCGGCAAGTGGTAACACAGTATTCGATAATAATGAATATTCCTTTTAATCGTTCTTCCGTTTTATTTTAAGATTGATTTCTTCCACACAGTCAAAAGTCACAGTGCGCTTTTTCATCCCCAAAATATACAGTACATAAATATCTATAGTCTATCATGTCTACAAAATTGATTACCCTTTAATAAAAGCCTCTCTGTTCATGACTGGAATTAAGGAGGGGAAAATTGCCTGACCATGCTTTTGAGGCAGTTTTCTCAGAGCTTTTTAAAGGCAACTTGTAAGTAGGCTGTACTCATCTGTTTTTCTGTTTTGTTTCCACAAATTGACTCATCACAGAATCCACTTAAGGTGAAGGGGAAATAACACATTGAAAAAGAAGAGACTTGTCTTCAGATTTTTTCTCATCAAACACTCAGCACATACAGTTAGTCACCAGTATGCAGAAGATTAGTAATCACTTCAGAAACATGCACTTTACAAACGTACAAGCACTCCAAATCCTACATAATTACAGTCCTGGAAGCAAAGAAAGAAAGACAAGATAAAAGGAAATATCTCAATTTTTCAGTGTGAACACTGGCAGGCACTGGTAGGCACAGCTTTCCATCGAGACCAGACTGACAGAGGCCTTCTGACATAGCTGTTCACATTGAACCCGCATCCATTGTCTTCATGTCAAGTACTTACTGTAGAGAGTTGACTTTACGCAGCATATGTCATTGCCAATGGCGGAAATGTTAGAGGAGTTCATTGTTTTCCACAATCATATAGCTACTACTGCTGCCATTATTCAAGGTTTGTACAGACATTTCATTGCACAGTATGTCTTCATGTTTGTTTGTGCATGAGATAATGTTAGTGACGTCAACTGTGGCAGAACCTTGTCTCGTTCATGGAATATGTGTCCAGATCAGTAGTTTGTGGATTGATCCACAAACTACGGTTCTTAACCGTCTATCCTTGTTTACCTGGTGTTGGGGATTGCCAAGCATCTACTGGCTCATGATAATGGGTCTTCTATCATCTCAGTGCAATAAGAGCGTTTCATTGGCTAATATCCATGAGAATGTTTATGCTAATGGGGGACCAAAAGGCTTTTCAGAATGATGTGGAAAAGTATCTTATATAGCTGACACCCTACCCTCCATGCAGTGTGGCTGGAGGGTAGCACTAGTCCTAAAGTTGGCTTTAGAAATATTTATTTTAGCTGAATGGGGAAACCTACAAAGTTAATGCCAATGTTAGCTTTGCAGTTAAAGTTTATGTTGAATGATTAATGATCCTGAAGAAGGCATAGTGATGCCGAAACGTTGGCGATTTACCCAATAAATGACAGCTATCAGACCTCAGGACTCCACCCACACGAGTTGCTGGCTCCAGGTGGTGGGGATGGCCGAGACGAGGCACCGAAGAGTCGTCTCCAGGTCCTAATTGGCACGCTTTGACTGGCCGTTGGATTGGGGATGAAAACCGTAGGACAGACTGGCCGACGACCAAATTAATGTGCAGAACGCCTTCCAGAACCGGGACGTGAACTGAGGACCACAGTCGGAAACCATGTCCACCGGAAGTCCATGGATCTGGAAGACGTGCTGCACCATGGCTGAAGGTAGCTTGGGGAGGGGAATGAAATGGGCAGCTTGGAAAACCTGTCCACCACCGTGAGGATAGTGGTGTTGCCATCAGACGGTGAGAGACCAGTGACGAAGCCCAGGGATATATGTGACCAGGGACAGTGAGGGACAGGAAGATGTTGAAGGAGGCCAGCCGGAGCTTGCTGAGGAGACTTGTTCTGAGCACAGACAATGTAGGCGGTGACGAACGTGGAGATGTCCGGAACCATGGTGGGCCACCAAAAGTGTCCAGGGTCTGAGCCCATTCCAGGACCGGGGAGCCGGCAGGGTCGGGAACAAACATCCGGTTAGCCGGGCCACCCCTGGCTGGGAACGCTGTGCCTCACGAACATGGTTCTCTATTCCCCAGACGAGGGTAGCCGCCAGGCACAAGGTAGGAAGAATGATCTTGGGGTCAGAGGGTGTAGAAGCGTCAATAGCAGCGTGAAAGCGGGTCCGGCTTAACATTCTTAGACCCCGGGCGGTAGGAGATGGTGAAGTTGAACTGGGTGAACAACGGGGCCCATCGAGCTTGCCTGGAGTTGGGAGGTGCCGAGATATTCCAGGTTCTTGAGATCTGTCTACACTATGAATGGAAGTTCTGCCCCCTCTAAACACTGTCTCCACTCCTCCAAGGCCATCTTCACCGCAAGTATTTCTCGATTCCCCACATCATAATTCCTCTCCGTGGCGTTAATGCGATGGGAGAAGAAGGCGCAGGGATGCAGCTTAAGGTCCAGGTCAGAACGCTGGGACAGGATGGCCCCCACTCCGGCATCAGAAATGTATACCTCCACCACAATCTGACGGGATGGATCCGGATGGATCAATATGGGAGCTGTGGGGAAACGGTGCTTAAGGACCAGGTACGCCCGGTCAGCAGCTGGGGACCACATGAACGGGACCTTGGGAGAGGTGAGTGCTGACAGGGGGGAAGCCAGGATGCTGTTAACCCCCGGATAAGATGGCAATAGAAATTGGCGAATCCTAAGAAACGTTGCAGCTGCACTCTGGACGTGGGTTGGGGCCAATCCACCACTACTTTCTCCTTTCCCGGATCCACCTGCACATTCCCAGCAGTGATGATGTATTCAAGGAAGGAGATGGTGGAGTGATGGATCTCGCATTTTTCAGCTTTGACAAACAGCTGGTTCTCCAGGAGACACGTTCTTGACGTGTTCTTGAGTCGAGCGGGAAAAGACGAGCATGTCGTTGAGGTAGACGTACACGGCCGGGTCAACATATCCCGGAGAACGTCATTAACCAGGGCCTGGAACACAGCAGGAGCATTGGTCAAACCGAATGGCATCACCAGGTATTCAGTGTGTCCGCTAGCAGTGTTGAAATCTGTCTTCCACTCGTCACCTTCCCGTAGCCATACCAGGTGGTAGGCATCCCGCAGGTCTAACTTAGAGAAGATAGTGACACCCTGGAGCGGCTCGAAAGCCGAGGCGATGAGTGGTAGCGGGTAGCGGTTCTTAACCGTGATGTCATTGAGGCCCCGGTAGTCGATGCATGGGTGCAGAGTTTTGTCCTTCTTCTCCACAAAGAAGAACCCTACATCGGCAGGGGAGGCAGAAGGACGGATACCCCTTGCAGCCAGGGAGTCCTCGATGTACATCTCCATAGCCTTGGTCTCCGGACCCGACAGTGAATACAGCCATTCCCGGGATGGTATAGTGCCCGGGAGAAGGTCGATCCCGCAGTCATAGGGTCGATGTGGAGGAAGCGAAGTGGCCCGGGCCATACTGAAAACCTCTCGGAGATCCTGGTACTCCTCGGGAACGGCGGAGAGGTCCGAGGCTTCATCTGAGCCCACAGGAAGACGTCCCGGGGCAGGCTGAGCCAACTTCAGGCAATGGGCAGGGCAGAACGGGCTCCAGCCCACGATAGTACCAACAGTCCACTTGATAAAGGGATTGTGGTGCTGGAGCCAAGAAAACCCCAATACCACGGGAACCTGAGGAGACTTGATGAGCATAAACTGTATAGACTCACTGTGGTTCCTGGACACAAGCAGGTGGATAGGAGTAGTATTGTGGGTAACCCTGCCTATAGAGAGCCCATCCACTGCTCTAACATCCAGGGGACCTGAGAGGAGCTGAGTGGGGATGCCCTGCTCAGACACCAGGGTGGCGCCCATTAAACTCTCAGAGTCAATGAGAACCCGGAGAGATTTAGACTGGTCGCCCCCACAGCAGGATGGCATGGAGAGGGGTGCGAGTAAGGGGAGAAGAAAAACTCTCCGTATGGCCCACTAGAGTCCTCGTCCCTACTGATGCACCTGGTCTCTTTAAAGGACAGGTAGATACATAATGACCGGCAGTTCCGCAATACAGACAACTCTGGGTGTTAAGTCTGTGTAAACGTTAGGCTGGAGACAGCCTAGCTCTCCAAGTTGCATCTGCTCCAAAAAAGGTGAGTCCGAATCTAGGAGACTCTCGGAGGAACTCGGGTAAGTTCAGAATCTCTCTGGGACATAGATGCCGGGGCCTTCTGGAGTTGCTCGGAGACAAGGTGGGATTCTTGGACGAGCAGTTGGGACCGGAATTAGACCTCTTTTCCCTCCTGTGTTCCTGTAGTTGCCCATTTATCCGGATGGTCAAGGCGATGAGCGAATTGAGTTCCGTAGACAGCTCCCGGGCTGAGAGCTTGTCTTTAACCTCCTCTGATAATCCATGAAGGAATGTGTCTAACAGGGATTCTGGATTCCAGGCACTTTCAGCAGCCAATGTGTGGAAATCAACCGCATAGTCCGCCACACTACGGGAGTCTTGGCGAAGCTGGAGTAAGTTCCCGGCAGCCTCTCTCCCGGACAACGGAGATTCTAAAACCTTTTTCACCTCAGCCACAAACTCTTCCAGGCTGAAACACACGCAGATTGTTGTTCCCACAATGCAGTAGCCCAGGCAAGAGCCGTCCCAGACATTAGCAATATGAGATACGCTATCTTCGAGTGGTCCAGGGGGGAAGGATGAGGGCTGCAACTCGAAGATGAGGGAACACTGGGAGAGAAACGCCCGCAAAGTGTTCTGGAGGAGGTATGCTGGATTTCCGGGAAGCCGGGATGGGCTGGAGAGACCCACTCTTGACAGCCGTGTTACCGGGGGGCTGGGAGGCTACTGTCACGGCCGGCGGCCTCACAGATAATCTACAGAATTTCTCCATCACTGTATTCAAGGCACTGTCATAGCGTTCTGCCAAGGTCTGGAATCCGTCCAGATAACTCCTCTTGTCTCCCAATGGTGGGAGGAGATGACGTTGTGGAGCTTGTCCGAGTCTGCTGGGTCAGTCATGGCCAGTTTGTACTATCAGACCTCAGGATAAGAGCCAGATGCAGACCGTTTGATGTAACAAAAGTTTATTACAATAACAGGGGGCAGGCAAATGACAGGTCAAGGGCAGGCAAAGGTCAGTAATCCAAAGCAGAGTCCGAAAGGTACAGAACAGCAGGCAGGCTCAGGGCCAGGGCAGCCAGGCAGAGGTCAGTAATCCAGGGCAGTGTCACAAGGTACAGAACGGCAGGCTGGGTCAGGGCAGGCAGAATAGTCAAAACCGGAAAAACTAGAAAACAGGGACTAGAGAAAAAAACAGGAGTACGGGAAAAATGCTGGTAGGCTTGACGAGACAAGCCGAACTGGCAACAGACAAACAGAAAACACAGGTATAAATGCACGCTGGATAATGGGGAAAATGGGCGACACCTGGAGTGGGTGGAGACAAGCACAAGACAGGTGAAACAGATCAGGACGTGACAACCTCAAGTTTATATATATGTAACGAATGTCTTCGGGTGAAAGAGAGGAGGACCAAGATGCAGCGTGATGATAATCCATATTTAATGGGAATACTTAAACACCGAACAAAAACAACAAACCGACAAAAGGAACGAAGATGAAACAGTCCCGTAACGTGAACACTAAACACTGGAACACTGGAACAGGAACAATCACCCACAAAATACCCACATAATATGGCTGCCTAAATATGGTTCCCATATTGAGAACCAATCTAGGCAACCATAGATGTACAAAAACACCTAGATAGGGGACACCCCCATAAACATACAAAACCCCTAGATAAAACAAAAAACATACATCACCCATGTCACAATATAGCTTGTAGTTTATTCGCCATTAGTCAGCACCTCTACATAAAAAGAAATTCTGGGTGTGCGCCAGCTCATGTTTTTTTATACAAATAATTAATTTGTAACATCTCAAATCACTGTACAATACAGTGTATATGCATTTAATGTGTTTCAGTTGGCTGATAATGTGAGATAAAAAGTGTATACTTAATTTTATTCATTACCAATGTTACGGTTTTCTAGTGGTGATGAATGAGAGTCGGACCAAACTGCAGCGTGTCGATTGCGATCCATGTTTAATCAAACAAAGAAACACGAACTTACAAAAAAAACAATAAACAAAACCGAAACAGCCTATCTGGTGCAAACTAACAGAGTGTACACATAGGACACTAAGGACAATCACCCACGACAAACTCAAAGAATATGGCTGCCTAAATATGGTTCCCAATCAGAGACAACGATAAACACCTGCCTCTAATTGAGAACCACTCCAGACAGCCATAGACTTAGCTAGATAACCACCTACGCTACAATCCCAATACTAACACCAAAACCCCAAGACAAAACACACCCCAATACAAAAACCCCATGCCACACCCTGGCCTGACCAAATACATAAAGATAAACACAAAATACTTTGACCAGGGCGTGACAACCAACATGTTTCACATGTTAGCATTGAGTCTTGTGCAGCAGGGTGGTCAAGTGCATTGCCTGTAATGATGAAACAAATCCCTATAAATCCCCCAGCACTGTTTTACCTCCAAGGGTGTGTGTGAGTTATTGGTTTAATTCTTATCTTTATACTACTATACCTGAACCCAATTGAATAAACCACGACGCCTCATTAAAATTCCAGGATAGAGATAGAGAATCTTGTTAAGGTCTCTTCCTTATTAGATTCCAACTCTGCTTTATGAGAGAAGATGAAGGAGCTTGAGTGATGCAGTGTGACAAGAAGAAGAGCATTAAATAGACACTGTAGTGTATCTTCTTTCAAAGATACATATTTGTTTTTCAATCTTTTACTTAGGGTTTGGTCATGACAAGCACCATGCTATTTCTTACTGTGTTAATGTACAATTATATGAAGAAAAAACCCATCACATCCAAGATTGCATTTGATTTATTTAGAAATTAGGTCAATTCATGTTTACATCATACATTGGTATTAAACATGTATGATTGCACAATAAATAAGTAAGCTCTGCACTACATACCCATAATACATTTGGACAAAATAAACACCTATCAGGATTAATAATCCCCTGTGGAGCTGACCTCATAGGATTCCGTATTCTTATTGTAAAGATTGTCGTTGGTGGAAGAAGGTGCAGCGTGGTACATGTTCATATTTCCTTCAATAAACTGAACACTAAATACAAAATAACAAGAGAATAAATGAAAACCGAAACAGTCCCGTATGGTGCAAACACTCAAACGGAAAACAACTACCCACAACCACAACCCATAGTGGGAAAACAGGCTGCCTAAGTATGGTTCTCAATCAGAGACAATGATTGACAGCTGCCTCTGATTGGGAACCATACCAGGCCAAACACCTAGAAATATAACACCCAGAACAAAACATAGAATGCCCACCCTAACTCACGCCCTGACCAAACTAAAATAGAGACATAAAGGAGGAACGAAGGTCTGGACGTGACACTTATGCTCATTTCCTCATCTCACATAAATTAATACTATAGTATAATATGGTATAAATACTATATACTCTTAGAAAAAAGGGTTCCGAAAGGGAACTTCAGCTGTCCATAGCAGAACCCTTTTTGGTTCCAGGTAGAACCCGTTTTGGTTCTAGGTAGAACCCTTTTGGGTTACACGTAGAACCCCTCTCTCTATGAAAAGTGTTCTACTTGGAAACCAAAAGGTTTATACCTGGAACCAAAATGGTTCTACATGGAACCAAAAAGGGTTATTCAAAGGGTTCTCCTATGGAGACAGCCGAAGAACAGTTTTAGGTTCTAAATAGCACCTTTTTTCTAAAAGTCTAGCGTTCACTTTAGTGTTTTTGCAGACTTTACCGTAGTATTTACTGTAGTATACTGTAGTATTTACAGTTAACTATAGTATTTACAGTTAACTATATTATAAATACTGTAGTAAAATAAAACTGTAGTACTATAGTAATTCATTGTAAGTGGTGCGTAACTGGTGGCAGGGAAGTCAGACGCAGGAGAGCAGAACTAAGTAATAGCCGGAGCAGTTTAATTTCAAAACCAACGTCATAAAGAAATAACCAACATGGGTACAAAAACCCGACACGCACCAGTAAACATGTGCACAAGCACTTACAACAAACAATTCCATACAAAGACATGGGGGGAACAGAGGGTTAAATACACAACAATTAATGAGGGAAATGAAAACCAGGTGTGTAGAAAAACAAGACAAAACAAATGGAAAATGAAAAGTGGATCGACGATGGCTCGAAGACCGGTGACGCCGACCTCGGAACACCGCCCGAACAAGGAGAGGAACTGACTTTGGTGGAAGTCGTGACATTAATGTAGTTTTCAAAACACCAGTCTCAACGTCAACAGTGAAGAGCCGACTTCTAGCAGAGTTGCAAAGAAAAATACATATCTCAGATTGGCCAATATAAAGAAAAGATGAAGATGGGCAAAAGAACACAGACACTGTACAGAGGAAATCTGCCTAGAAGGCCAGCCTCCAGGAGTCGCCACTTCACTGTTGACGTTGAGACTGGTGTTTTGCGGGTACTATTTAATGAAGCTGCCAGTTGAGGACTTGTGAGGCATCTGTTGTGAGGCATAGACACTAATATACTTGTCCTCTTGCTCAATTTAAAGCCAGTTTGCGCTGTTCTGTGAAGGGAGTAGTACACAATTTCTCGCATGGAATCGCCTTCATTTCTCAGAACAAGAATAGACTGACGAGTTTCAGAAGAAAGTTATTTGTTTCTGACCATTTTGAGGCTGTAATCGAACCCACAAATTCTGATGCTCCAGATACTCAACAAGTCTAAAGAAGGCCAGTTTTACTGCGTCTTTAATCAAGACAACAGTTGTCAGCTGTGGTAAAATAATTGCAAAAGGGTTAAATTCTTATGGTATAGGGGACGGTTGTGTCCTTTTGTTCGATTAATTCCATCCATATATATCCAAATGTCCATTTATTTGACACGTTTGATCCAGAAAAAAACAGCTTCCAAAAAACACAACGTCACTACAAAATATTTCAAAAGTTGCCTATAAACTTTGCCAAAATATTTCAAACTACTTTTGTAATACAATTTTAGGTATTTTTAAACGTTAATAATCGATCAAATTGTAGACGGGTCTATCTGTGTTCAATACAGGAAGATAACAAATGAATAACCTCAACCAAATTCCAAAAACTCGTGACATCAAGTGGAAGCGGTAGGAACTGAAAACAAGTTCCTAAGAAATATAATTTGCCAATGAGAACCCAGTGAACAGACAGAGACCAACAAAAAAATAATTCTGAACGGTTAGTCCTCGGGGTTTTGCCTGCTACATAAGTTCTGTTATACTCACAGACATGATTCAAACAGTTTTAGAAACTTCAGATTATTTCCTATCCAATTCTACAAAAAATATGCATATCTTATATTCCTGGCATGAGTACGTGAAAGTGAAAATGCTGCCCCCTATACCTTAAGAAGTTAACAATCAATTAATCTTTTAAAATTATTAACTTGGATTATCTAACACAACACAGGAGTAATGGTTGCTGAAAATGGGCCTCGATATGCCTATGTAGCTATTCCATTAAAAATCTGCCTTTTCCAGCTACAATAGTAATTCACAACATTAACAATGTCTACACTCTATTTCTGATCAATTTGATGTTATTTTAATGGACAAAAAAACAAAATGTGCTTTTCTTTTAAAAACAAGGACATTTCTAAGTGACTTTTGAACGGTAGTGTAGGTTTCTCACTTATTGCGATATGGGGGAGGGGAATGTGCAAATGAAAGTATTTACTATAGTAAAAGCAGTGTAGTGTTTTTGTAGACTGTAGTGTTTTTGCGGACATTACTGTAGTATTTACTGTAGTAATCCACAATATCCTACAACTGTCACGCCCTGACCGTAGTTCCTTTTTTATGTCTCTATTTTGGTTTGGTCGGGGCGTGAGTTGGGGTGGGCATTCTATGTTGTTTTTCTATGTTTTCTTTTCTATGCGTTTGGCCTGGTATGGTTCCCAATCAGAGGCAGCTGTCTATCGTTGTCTCTGATGGAGAACCATACTTAGGTAGCCTGTTCCCACCTGTGTTTGTGGGTAGTTGTTTCCTGTTTTGTGTTTTGTCACCTCATAGGACTGTTTCGTTTTTTCTTTGTTTCACCTTTGTTATTTTGTGTTCAGATGCATAAAGTTAACATGGACACGTACCACGCTGCATTTTGGTCCGATCCTTCATATTCCTCATCAGACGAGGACGAGAATCGTTACAACAACATTTAATAGTAAGTACTACTCATGATCGAGGGATACTACTGTGTGAAGAATAACATCCTACAGTTTACTACAGAATTATATAGTAAGTACTGTAGTATTCTATAGTGAACTATAGTATTTTTTCATGTGGGATATGCCTGCTGTACCTACAGATGTAGCATGTTAATTTGATCACCCGGGTGCAGGAAAACTGTCCTGCAATTCAGGAAATGTAAAACGTTTGAGGTCAAAAGGGCTTCTGAAGTTCAGAATTTCCATTTTGAAATTTCAGACTTGATTTTCCCTTACGAAAAATGTATCAACCCCTACAAAATTGTCCATTAATTATAGCATAATTATTCACATTTCCTGTTGCTGCAAGATTATTTTCCTGCTCTAGCAAACTAGCGCAAATTAAGATCCTGCATCTGCAGATGCAAGTGGTTTTATACACTTTGCTAATATTGAGTTGCACCCCCTTTTGCCCTCAGAGCAGCCTCAATTCATCAGGGCATGGACTCTACAAGGTGTCGAAAGCATTCCACAGGGATGCTGGCCCATGTTGACTCCAATGCTTCCCACTGTTGTGTCAAGTTGGTTGGATGTCCTTTGGGTGGTGAACCATTCTTGATACACACAGGAAACTGTTAAGTGTGGAAAAAAACAGTATCGTTGCTCAAACCGGTGTGCCCGGCACCTACTACCATACCCAGTTCAAAGGCACTTAAATATTTTGTCTTGCCCATTCACCTTCTGAGTGGCATACATATACAATCCATGTATCAATTGTCTCAAGGCTTAAAAATCCTTCTTTAACCTGGATTCACCTGGTCGGTCTATGTCATGGAAAGGGCAGGTGTTCCTAATTCTTCAGAATGAATAGATCCTTATCTGGAGGTATTAGATGAAAGGGTTCTGGTGGGTTGTAATGATCAGTGGGTTAACATGCTGTGAGGTAATGGAGGAGGATTATAATGTCTTGGAGGAACCACACTGTCTGTCAGACATTAAAAACCCAGTCCCCTGATGAAATCAGAGGTGACTAACACCCGCATTAAGTACGAGATTCACAATATGCATGGAAGATATGTTCCTAATCAGGGAGTTAATGACCTGCATTATTTCTGATGAATTGTAATGAACCTTAGCACAATGGAAGTAGCAAATGGACTGACACATTAACTCTGGTGTTCTACCAACCAGATATGTTGAGTGGGCATGCCATGTAGACAGAGGAACTCACTTGAGAGATGGATTGCTAGAGGGAAGAAGGGGGATAGGAATGGAAAGAAAAAAGGGAAAGGGAAAGAAAGATAAGGAGATTAGGAGTGGCAGTAAGAACATAGAAAAGTGAGTGAAGAGGATGGGGCACAACACTGGTTACATAACTTACTCTAATAGGGGCTAGCATGGCCTGCTAATGGATAGGGGAGAGTTGATTCAACATGAATTTGCCTTGAAGGCTGGAGAAAAAATGTCTGGGAGAGAGAGAGACAGAGGGAGGGAGACATAGGGGCAGAGAGAGAGAGATGGACGGACTGAGACGTACATAGGACCAGACAGAGAGACCGAGAGATAGATGGAAGGAGACATATGTAGGAGCACACAGTCAGAGAGATAGAGAGAGATAGATGTACAGAGATAGACTGTACATAGGTGCAGACAGAGAGAGAGAGAGAGAGAGAGAGAGAGAGAGAGAGAGAGAGAGAGAGAGAGAGAGAGAGAGAGAGAGAGAGAGAGAGATGAATGGATGGATGGATGGATGGATGGATGGATGGAGTGAGGGAGACATAGGGGCAGACAGAGAGAGATGGACTGAGGGAGGGAGATGTAGGGGCATATAGGGTTAGAGATGGACAGAGACATGTATTGGCAGACAGAGAGAGAGAGTGATGGATGGACAGAGACATACGTTAGGGCAGACAGATAGAGAGAGAGATGGACTAAGGGAGGGAGACGTAGGGGCAGACAGAGAGAGAGAGCGATGGATGGGGATCAAAACTAAAGACTCATGGCACATCAGTGAGGAACACAAACACCAATCTATAAAAACAGTCATTACTATTGAATTAGATGTCTGTACAGAGGGCATAAAAGAAAGGAGAAAGCTTGTGAGAGAGGATCTCTTGTCAGAAGAGGAGCACCTGCTTGCCTGCGAGACAGTGCTGAGGCGTGGCCAGGCATCTGTAAAAGGGGTCCCGGCCAAACATTGGCCACAGCTGGAGCATCCTCAGATGTCTCCTTCTTAGATGGATGTGCTTGAGGACATCGTCTGCCGCAATCCTCACTCTCCTCTGTCGTTATTTATAGCCAGAGCTCTTAACAGAGGAAATCCTCAGAGGGTCCAACATAGCCCTAGTTACACTGTTACAACAATGGTTACAAAGTATTTTAAGTTTTAATAAGCTTTTTGAACGGTCTGCTTACAACTGATGTGAACTGGCTGTAGCATAGCTATATTTATGTGTCTAAGTGCTTTTTCTTAATTTTTGCTATGTGTGAGTCATTCTTTACCCCTGTTGTTATTGTGAATATTTTGGATTACATGATGCAGAACTGAGAAGGTTACATACTGCCAGGGCAGGGCCAGGTCCCAACACATTTTAGAATGACTGTCTCTGCCAGCTTTTAGTCACCACTGGAGCTTGTTCAAGTTGTATGTTGAACAGTTTGAAAGTCAGCTACACTACACGGTGCTCTTGAATGTCTTATGTAAGTAAGCATTTCACGGTCAAGTCTACACCTGTTGTATTTGGCGCATGTGGCAAATAAAATGTTATTTGATTTGGAGTCTCATCAAGCAGTTAAATCAACTGGACTCTGCACTAATGACATTTCACCATTGCCTTGCTCTTAATAATCAAATCAGATCAAAATGTATTTGTCACGTGTGCCAAATACAACAGGTGTAGACCTTACCGTAAAGTGCTTACTTACAAACCCTTAATGATGATTTCATGAAGTGACTTGGTGGTTATTTTTGCTCTCTTGCCCCCAAACTTTGAGTCACATACAACTAACATTAGCATATGACTCAAAACACCAGCAGGCAACTGTGAGGTTTAGCATTTTACTCCCTGTGAAAATGTGCAAGGTGGCAAAAGACCAGTGAACTGTGTATCAGACATGATTTGGCTCATACGTGAAGGAGCATGGGAGAGAAAATACCTGCTGGCACTTTAACACCAGTGCACCTCACCAGAACCTTCGTTAAGCTCATCACAGAGTTGCATTCATTATTTTTAAATGTCACTGTTGTCCCCTGTTGTATTTACACCCTGTCACCGCCTCAGGACACAAACAGAAATGGCTTTTAGTCTCTCTCTCAACTTCTCCAATAATATCTGGGGAATTTCTGCAGAACTTTGTATGTAACATACAGAGCCTTATGAGCAGCACACTGCCACTTCCACGCTTGGATTCTCTGGTACTTTTTAATACATTTTAGCCGGTAGTTCTGAAAGTAGCACCCACGAGCCAAAAGTGGTCTCCGAAAATTCTGTTCTACATCACATACTGTATGTGCAGATACAGTACAGTGGCAAGAAAAAGTATATGAACCCTTTGGAATTACCTGGATTTCTGCATAAATTAGTCATAACATTTGATCTGATCTTCATTTTAGTCACAACAATAGACAAACACAGTGTGCTTAAACTAAAAACACACAGATTATTGTATTTTTCTTGTCTATATTGAATACATAATTTAAACATTCACAGTGTACGTTGGAAAAAGTATGTGAACCCCTAGGCTAATGACTTTTCCAAAAGCTAATTGGAGTCAGGAGTCAGCTGACCTGGAGTCTAATCAATGAGACAAGATTGGAGATGTTGGTTAGAGCTGCCCTGCACTATAAAAAACACTCACAAAATTTGAGTTTACTATTCACAAGAGGCATTGCCTGATGTGAACAGTGCCTCGAACAAAAGAGGTCTCAGAAGACCTAAGATAAAGAATTGTTGACTTGCATAAAGCTGGAAAGGGTTACAAAAGTAGCTCTAAAAGCCTTGATGTTGATCAGTCCACGGTATGACAAATGGTCTATAAATGGAGAAAGTTCAGCACTGTTGCTACTCTCCCTAGGAGTGGCCGTCCTGCAAAGATGACTGCAAGAACACAGTGCAGAATGCTCAGTGAGGTTAAGAAGAATCCTGGAGTGTCAGCTAAAGACAGAAATCTCTAGAACTTGCTAACATCTCTGTTGACGAGTCTACAAAACGTAAAACACTAAACAAGAATGGTGTTCATGGGAGGACACCATGGAAGAAGCCACTGCTGTCAAAAAAACCCATTGCTGCCCGTCTGAAGTTTGCAAAACAGCACCTGGATATTCCACAGCGCTTCTGACAAAATGTTTGTGGACAGATTAAACTAAAGTTGAGTTGTTTGGAAGGAACACACAACACTATGTGTGGAGAAAAAAAGGCACAGCACACCAACATCAAAACCTTACCCTGACTGTAAAGTATGGTGGAGAGAGCATCATGGTTTGGGGCTGCTTTGCTGCCCCAGGGCCTGGACAGCTTGCTATCATCGACGGAAAAATGAATTCCCAAGTTTATCAAGACTTTTGCAGTAGAATGTAAGGCTATCTGTCCGCCAATTGAAGCTCAACAGAAGTTGGGTGATGCAACAAGACAACGACCCAAAACACAGAAGTAAGTCAACAACAGAATGGCTTCAACAGAAGAAAATACGCCTTCTGGAGAGGCTCAGTCAGAGTCCTGACCTCAACTTGATTTAAAATGCTGTGGCATGACCTCGAGAGCGATTCACACCAGACATCCTAAGAATATTAAAGAACTGAAACAGTTTTGTAAAGATGAATGGTCCAAAATTCCTCCTGACTGTTGTGCAGGTCTGATCCGCAACTACAGAAGACATTTGGTTTGCTGCCAATGGAGGGTCAACCAGTTATTAAATCCAATGATACACATACTTTTCCCACCCTATACTGTGAATGTTTACACTCTGTGTTCAATAAAAAAAAAAAAATGTATAATTGTTTGTGTGTTATTAGTTTAAGCAGACTGTTTTGTCTATTGATCAAATTTTATGACCAATTAATGCAGTAATCCAGGTAATTCCAAAGGATTCACATATTTTTCTCGCCACTGTATGTGCACAGAGTCACTGTTCTCTCTCGTTCTGCTGCATGTGATTCTTGCTAGCTGTCACTCAAAAGGCGAGGGGGGGGAGTAAAATAGCGCAGCACCTCTTCCAGACAACAGTCACTTTCAATCTAGGGATTTCATGTCTAATTGAGGTAAAACAGTCATTTCGCTCATAGATGATGCATGTATGACCTACACATTGACACATCCAGTTTATAGCAGGAGGTTTAAAAAATACTTACTTGCTAGTCACCAAGAAATATTTAGGTATTTTTTATAAGAACTCAAGACCACATGCCCCAATCTGTCTCAGCTAATAACAGTATGTGTGGGTGGACAATCTGATTCGCTACTGAAGCTATTCACTTGTGAAAGAGTGTGGACGGCAGTTGCATGGAGGCATTTAGCCTATACTGTAAAAAAAGAATGGTATGTTACTCAGTAGTCTCTGGATGCTCTATGTGACTATCCATATAAGCAGTTTAGAATGGGACTCAAGATGTTGGCTCTAGTCTAGTTTACCACATAGCCTGGTTCCTCTCTAGGTTTCTTCCTAGGTATTGGCCTTTCTAGGGAGTTTTTCCTAGCCACCGTGCTTCTACACCTGCATTGCTTGCTGTTTGGGGTTTTAGGCTGGGTTTCTGTACAGCACTTTGAGATATCAGCTGATGTACGAAGGGCTATATAAATAAATTTGATTTGATTTGATTTGATAGTCCTTGTTCTTAACTGGCTTGCCTAGTTAAATTTAAAAAAGATGTGTGAGGGACAAAATCTATTTTGAATTCAGAAGCTCCAACGGTCATGACATCTCAGCCTGCGTTTACACATATGCAGCCCAATTCTGATATTCTTTCCACTAATTGGTCTTTTGACCAATCACATCAGATATTTTTCAAAAGACCAACTAGTGAAAAAAGATCCGAATTTGGCTGCCTGTTTAAACACAGCCTGAGGTGTCATGACCGTTGGAGCTTCTCCAAACACGTAAAGTAGAAGGACTAGAGCCAACATCTTGTTGAGAGCACAGCGCGTGCTAATCTAACATTTCCATGCGTTATATTTAGGCCCCTCCAACACACTTAAAAGAGGATGACAACAGTTTGGATGTCTGGTGCACTCAACTCTAATTTGATTGTACTAGTAGTGGGTATCCACTGCCAATACCCAGGGATGCAGACGAGCAGTGTGCCTTTATAAATTATGTTTGTGGCTCAATTAAGTGCTCAGTAGGGCTTCTTTAAAAAGTAAAAGAACAAATTACAGTGGGCAGTTTTAGAGAGAAATGAATTAGTGTTAATGGTAATGTGTAATTTCATTGTGGGGGCAATTACATTGTACTTAATATTTTATTATTTTAACTGTTATTCATGTTCTTCTAAGTACAGTGCCTTCAGAAAATATTCACACCCCTTGACTTATTCCACATGTTGTTGTGTTACAGCCTGAATTCAAAATGGATTTTGTCCCTCACACATCTTTTAAAAATGTAACTAGGCAAGTCAGTTAAGAACAAGTTCCTATTTACAATGACAGCCTAGGAACAGTGGGTTAACTACCTTGTTCGGGGGTAGAACAGATTTTTACCTTGTCAGCTCGGGGATTCGATCCATTCGATTACTGGTCAAACACTCTAACCACAAGGCTACCTGCCGCCCCGAGAAAACATACAAACCCCATAAGGACAAAGTGAAAACTTGATTTTAGATTCTCTTAAATATGTATTGAAAATGAAATACAGAAATATATTTTTTACATAAGTATTCACACCCCTAAGTCAATACTTTGTAGAAGCACCTTTGGCAGTGCTAACAGCTGTGAGTCTTTCTGGGTCTTTATGAGCTCACCACACCTGAATTGTACACAATTTGCAGATTATTCTTTTCAAATTTATTCAAGCTCTGTCAAATTGGTTGTTGATCATTGTTAGACAACCATTTTCAGATCTTGCCTTAGATTTTCAAGAGGATTTAAGTCAAAACTGTAACTCGGCTACTCAGGAACATTCACTGTCTTCTTGGTAAGCAACTCCAGTGTAGATTTGGCCTTGTGTTTTAGGTTATTGTCTTGCTGAAAGGTACATTTGTACCCCCAGCGTCTGTTGGAAATCAGACTGAAACAGCTTTTCCTCTAGGATTTTGACGGCACTTAGCTCCATTCCATTATTTTTTTTATCCCAAAAAAATCCTCAGTCTTTAATGATTACAAGCATACCCATAACATGATGCAGCCACCAGTATGCTTGAAAATATGGAGAGTGTTACTCAGTAAGGTGCTATATTGGATTTGCCCCAAACATAACCCCTTGTATTTAGGACAAATATTTCATTGCTTTGCCAAATGTTTTGCAATATTACCTCAGTGCCTTGTTGCAAACAGGATGCATGTTTTGCCATTTTTTATGCTGTACAGGTTTTCTTCTTTTCACTCTGTCAATTAGGTTAGTATTGTGGAATAACTCAAATGTTGTTGATCGATCCTCAGTTGTCTCCTATCACAGCCAATCAACTCTGTAACTGTTTTAAAGTCACCATTGGCCTTATGGTGAAATCTTGAGCGGTTTCCTTCTTCTCCGTCAACTGAGTTAGAAGGACGCCTGTGTCTTTGTAGTGACTGGGTGTATTGATACACCATCCAAACTGTAATTAATAACTTCACCATGCTCAAAGGGATATTCAATGTCTGTTTTTTACCCATCTACCAATAGGTGCCTTTCTTTGCGAGGCATTGGAAAACATCCCAGGTCTTTGTGGTTGAATCTGTGTTTGAAATTCACTGCTTGACTGAGGGACTTAATAGATAATTGAGTGTGTGGGGTACAGAGATTTTTAAATATTTTTTTTATATAACCTTTATTTAACTATACAAGTCACAAGTCATCTTGCAGGTAGTCATTAAAAAAATAATGTAAAACACTATTATTGCACACAGAGTGTGTCCATGCAACTTATTATGTGACTTGTTAAGCAAATGTTTCCTCCTGAATTGATTTAGGCTTGCCATAACAAAGGGGTTGAATACTTATTCACTTTTTGTAAAAAGAAAAATACATAATAATAATTTCACTTTGACATTATGGGGTATTGTGTGTAGAGGGCCAGTGACAAACAAATCTAAATTTAATCCATTTTCAATTCAAACTGTAACACAATAAAATGTGGAAAATGTCAGAGGTTGGACTACTTTCTGAAGGCACTGTATGTCTTTATCAAAATATCTCTAAAGTAATTTGAATAGAGAACCTTATGATTGAATTTCTCTGTGGGCTATCAGGAATAATAGGTATTGTCTTTACTTTAATGTACTCTTGTGTGTGTGTGTGTGTGTGTGTGTGTGTGTGTGTGTGTGACTGACCATTCACACCAATACAGATCTACAGTATCTGATATATTTGTGTGAGTGTTAATCATTAAATAGAGGAGCACAGTGATTCTGACCTTTTGCTCTGTTTGATAGCCCAGGCACATGTTAAAGATAAGCCCTCTGGGGAACATCTCGCCAAACGTGGGTAGATAGTCAGACTTCTTTAGTTGCCTAGTTGCCTAGTCAGACTCTTTTAGCTGCCTAGGGGATAGGAGAATTCTCCTGTGACATCTGCACTGTGGAACTGAAACTCCTGAACTCACAAGGGAACCTGACATCCTGATGCCATGTGAGGTCCTTCTGTCTGTCCAGCCATGTCTGATTCACTATAGCAGGGAGGGAGAGAGGGAGGGAGAAAGAGAAAGGGAGAGAGTGAGAGAAAGGACTTGTGAAGTCCTGAAGTAAGTCATTTCACAGTTGGAATGAGAGGCTAAAAATGTCTGTGCAGCTGCAGTGTGAGACAGAGGTGGGGGAGGGTGTTGCAGTGCTGCTGTGCCGTCTTCAGGGAGCAGGCATTGCCAGTGAGAGAACAGAACAGATTGTCTTGGATTAGCTGGTGTTCTCCAGGAAAATAAGGAACTGCAGCCTCCCTGTGTTGTGGTCATAAAGATGTAGGATCTTAATTGAATCACTTTGTTGTTGCTGAGAATTTTGCTGCACAGCAGGAAATGCAAACTTGTAGTGTATTTAAGTTACATTTCCACTTAGAAATGTCTGACTTGGTTTTCCCTAAAAACAAATGTATAAACCCATACGAAAGTGTATAATCCACAAAATAATTCAAATTTTCTGCTGCTGCAGGATTATTTTCCTGCTGTAGCAAACTGGCTTAAATTAAGATCCTACATCTGTATCAGATAGACTGGAGATAGGCTTTGAGGATGGGATGTTGTGTCAGTCCCCAGAGAATTGAGTAGAAGGGACTGCATTATGTAACCCATGTGAAGTGTATTGGCCTACTGTCTGTTCTCAGAAGAATAGGAGGGGCCTCAGAAAGGTACAGGTATTGAATGTGCTCTACCGCAGCCATAACTCCCTTCAATGGTGTAGCCTATTGTATGATCCACAGTGTTTGAACCCAGTTGAATGTCTAGCCCAAGGGGAAGCAACTAGATTCAGCCGTGGGCTGTTTTACATCGAAGCAAATGGTCTGTGGGGACAGAATTATAATACACTTTACACTGAAAATTGACCAAAACTAAACCGCCAAAATATTGTATTTGAAAATAACAATATTTTCATACCTTGATTTTATTGAGACACAATCAGCTGTCTCTTTTTTATTAGTGGGAATACTTAGGAACAGATTTCCTAAATTAAACACATTTTTTGCTGAATTCCTAGTGATTCTACAGTCTTTTTTTACCCCACAAAATATTATAAAAATATATATAATATTAATAATATTTTTTTTACTAACAACTTTGGGGGGCCAAAGAAACCTTCCTGGTCTAGCCTATATCTGTTTCATTTCATGTCCTTTTTTTTGCCCTGTTTCAGAATCTTCCAATCAATTTCACCATTCATGTCTTCATTATCAACTCATGGATGTGCCCAACTCTCCCTCACAATCCCTCTTAGTCTCTGCTTGTGATTAGACCTTTTAATAATGAAATAGTGACCCCCATCAGCCAAACATCTACTGTCTCAGCAAGTCAATTTATGAAGCCAGTGGGACAGCCCAGGTGGGACAGCCCAGGTGGGACAGCCCAGGTGGGACAGCCGAGGACTGAGAGTGCCCCTCCTACTTCCTCCTTTCATTCGGTCTTATCTGGGCTATTTCATTTCTCAGTAGTTGGGATGGAACAAACTCAGACAATAACTGTGCCACTTTCAGAGCTTTGTTGTATTCAAAGAACTGAACATTATTTATAATGATTTTACACATCTATATTTAATATACTATTTGAAATACTATTTGAAATACTATTTGAAATACTATTGGCATTCACAAGCTGAAGAGGGTAAACAACTATGATAATGCAGTCATGGACTGGAACAAATAAGTGCTGTTTTAGAATATATTCTTAATGATCTTTTAGGCTGTTTGCTAATCTTGTTTATAGCTAGAATGACAGGGTAGATTTTATTATAGTTGGGAGAGCCCTTTGCTATGAAACCTTGCAGGGAATAGGCCTATAATTGATTAATATGGATATGTATGAAAAGCAGCTCACTACTATGAAATGCATATCTTTCGGCATATTGGTCGAGCTATTATTTTACCATCACAAAGCTTTATACACTTTCAGTCTGTCTTCCCAATCATAGATTCCTTCAGCTGTATCACACTGGTATAATACCATTCCTCGTTATTACTGTAGCTGGAGTAAAACGCATAGAGTGGGCTGTATTGGATTCAGCGAGTTGATGAGCCAAAACCGAGTTTCATTTTCCTCCAGCAACTCGGTAGCTGGTGGTAAAGTTGGCAGAAACTTTAGAGAGGAGATATGATCAGCACAGCTCCTGAACCGTGCCTGTCTCTTATGGTACAGAAACAAAAGATTTACCACGCTGCCAATGCCAAAGGAGATTCATATGCATTGTAATAATAGTCTTGTCACCTCAACTCCCTCGTAACCCATGCAGCTATAGCTTTTTGTGGAATTGTGTACAGTATCTCCTGTGGACTAAAATGATAATGCGGTTCGTTGCAGCATCTTCTGTGGACTAAAATGATAATGTGCTGTATCTCTGTGGGCTAACATGATAATGTACAGTATCTCCTGTGGACAAAAATGATTATGTACAGTATCTCCTGTGGGCTAACATGATAATGTACAGTATCTCCTGTGGACTAAAATGATAATGTACAGTATCTCCTTTGGACTAAAATTATAATGTGCAGTATCTTCTGTGGACTAAAATGATAATGTACAGTATCTCCTTTGGACTAAAATTATAATGTGCAGTATCTTCTGTGGACTAAAATGATAATGTACAGTATCTCTGTGGGCTAAAATTATCATGTACAGTATCTCCTGTGGACTAACATGGCAATGTACAGTATCTCCTGTGGACTATACACGATAATGTACAGTATCTTCTGTGGACTAAAATGATAATATACAATATCACCTGTGATCTCTCTTTTGCCGAATATATCAAGACTGTTTCGAGGACAGCTTTTTTCCATCTACGTAACATTGCAAAAACCAGAAACTTTCTGTCCAAAAATGATGCAGAAAAATGTATCCATGCTTTTGTTACTTCTAGGTTAGACTACTGCAATGCTCTACTTTCCGGCTACCCGGAAAAAGCACTAAATAAACTTCAGGTAGTGCTAAATACGGCTGCTAGAATCCTGACTAATTTGATCATATTACTCCAGTGCTAGCCTCCCTACACTGGCTTCCTGTCAAGGCAAGGGCTGATTTCAAGATTTTACTGCTAACCTACCAAGCATTACATGGGCTTGCTCCTACTTATCTCTCTGATTTGGTCCTGCCGTACACACCTACGCGTACGCTATGGTCACAAGACACAGGCCTCCTAATTGTCCCTAGAATTTCTAAGCAAACAGCTGAAGGCAGGGCTTTCCCCTATAGAGCTCCATTTTTATGGAATGGTCTGCCTACCCATGTGAGAGATGCAAACTCGGTCTCAACCTTTAAGTCTTTACTGAAGACTCATCTCTTCAGTGGGTCATGTGATTGAGTGTAGTCTGGCCCAGGAGTGTGAAGGTGAATGGAAAGGCTCTGGAGCAACGAACCGCCCTTGCTGTCTCTGCCTGACCGGTTCCCCTCTTTCCACTGGGATTCTCTGTCTCTAACCCTATTACAGGGGCTGAGTCACTGGCTTACTGGTGCTCTTTCATGCTGTCCATAGGAGGGGTGCGTCACTTGAGTGGGTTGAGTCACTGATGTGATCTTCCTGTCTGAGTTGGCACCCCCCCGTTGGGTTGTGCCGTGGCGGAGATCTTTGTGGGCTATACTCGGCCTTGTCTCAGGATGGTAAGTTGGTGGTTGAAGATATCCCTCTAGTGGTGTGGGGGCTGTGCTTTGGCAACGTGGGTGGGGTTATATCCTTCCTGTTTGGCCCTGTCCGGGGGTATCATCGGATGGGGCCACAGTGTCTCCTGACCCCTCCTGTCTCAGCCTCCAGTATTTATGCTGCAGTAGTTTATGTGTCGGGGGGCTAGGGTCAGTTTGTTATATCTGGAGTACTTCTCCTGTCCTATCCGGTGTCCTATGTGAATTTAAGTATGCTCTCTCTAATTCCCTCTTTCTCTCTCTCGGAGGACCTGAGCCCTAGGACTACCTGGCATGATGACTCCTTGCTGTCCCCAGTCCACCTGGCCGTGCTGCTGCTCCAGTTTCAACTGTTCTGCCTGCGGCTATGGAATTCTATGGAATTCTACCCTGTTCACCGGACGTGCTACCTGTCCCAGACCTATTATTTGACCATGCTGGCCATTTATGAACATTTGAACATCTTGGCCATGTTCTGTTATAATCTCCACCCGGCACAGCCAGAAGAGGACTGGCCACCCCTCATAGCCCCTCATAGCCTGGTTCCTCTCTAGGTTTCTTCCTAGGTTTTGGCCTTTCTAGGGAGTTTTTCCTAGCCAACATAGTCAACACCTGCATTGCTTGCTGTTTGGGTTTTAGGCTGGGTTTATGTACAGCACTTTGAGATATCAGCTGATGTATGAAGGGCTATATAAATACATTTGATTTGATTTGGACTAAAATGATCATGTATGGCATATTCTGTGGACTAAAATGATAATGTACAATATCCCTTGTGGACTAAAATGATAATGTACAGTATCTCTTGTGGACTAACATGATAATTTACAGTATCTCATGTGGACTAATAGGATAATGTACAGTATCTACTGTGGACTAACATGAACATGTACAGAATCTCCTGTGGACTGTGTTATTATCTTCAGTTTCATGGACTTTCTCATAGGCAATATGTAAAACACAACCTAACTATCTCTTCCCTTGTGCCGGCCACTGTGTCTAAATGACTCTTGTCAGTTTGAATTTGATTTGATTAGCGGGAAACGGCCGGGGACATGGCGTTTATGAGAGGTAGGCTGGAACTGGAGCCGCCGCCACCACCACAGACTTTGATCCAGTGTCCCCTCACTGTCCGCGGCAGGAGCCAGACTGAGCACATTTGGCACAGTCCCTAGGATTAGATAGATATGTACTTGATGGAGCCTCAGGACCTGGCATAGTGGGCTTAACTCCTTGCTTCTCTGGTATAAATACACCAAGTGAGGAGCTCAGCTCACAACTGTCCCTTCCTTACCAGGGCCATAGTGCAGAGCCTCCTTTTGCATCATGCTTACTTAATCTACCCCTCTGTAACAACCCACCGTTAGATTTTATCACCATCATAAAGCAGTTAGATTCAGATAGACAGTGCTTTAGTGGTTTATAGTGAACTCCAATGCTTTTGTAAGAGCAGACATTAAACGTGTAGGATAGGGGTGGTTGTTTTAACACCCGACCCTGTCACAGGTCTCCTTCCTTCCATTACAGTGCTGATACAATGCACTAATCACCCCGCCAATAAATCAATCCGTCAGCCAATAGCGATTACTTTGAATTAAGCCACCCGCTATCCCTGGGAAACAGCTGACACATTCATAAAAGCAGCTTTCATTAGTGTGTATCGACCAAGCCATCATGAGCCATGCTGAAAAACCTGCCCTGTGCTCACAGGAAGCTGGGAGGGCGGTAGAGAGAGAGAGGGAGAGATAGAGATAGATGGGGGAGGGTGGTGGAGAAAGAAAACCACAGTTCAGGCAAATAAATCATAGGAGCGAATAAATATTGTCTCTGCCAGAATCTCTTCAATTTATCCCCCTTTAATGGGTGAGAAGGTGGGGGCTCGGGACGGCGGGGGACGACAGGAGGATGTCAGCCTAAAAAATTTGCTCTCTACGGCAGAGAACTAGTGCATCAATGTGGGTCACATGTAAATCACACCACTGGTTATACAAACTGCTATCCCACTGGGGCAGACTCTGGCTGTGAGGATGCATCATTTCAGCATGCGTACAAGAATTTCTCTCACCGTTTATTTGCAACGCCACTGGTTCACTTAAACAAGCAAGGCTTTGGCCAAAGAACACTTTGCAGTGTTTGTCCAGTAGATGGTGGTGGTGGTACAGCCAGCTCCTCCGGACAGTGAGAGTAGCCTACAATATGTATGGCACTGAGCCAGCCTCTTCAGAATCCCAGCCCCCTCTGTGCTCTTCAACCAGACCTCGCTGTTTACCTTCACTCTTCACAAAATCATTGAGAAATTGATCACTGAAAAGCGCTGTAAAACCTGTCGGTGAGCATAATGGCTCTTGTGGTTTTGCTTTGTTTTTTGGGTGTGTGTCATTGAGTGAAGCTTGTTCTAGTTCATCCCGCTTAGTGTTTAAAGCCAGACCAATGAATCCAAACTGAACAAGCTGAAGATGGAGAGGCCAAACTACAGAATAAACTGATAAACAGTAGGGCTCACACAGTAGCGATAAGAGTTAATGAGCTTATTTTTGTCATGTATCACCTTGCCTTGAAAAGCATTTGTACACAGCAAATTCTTCAGTGTTGAATCAACACTCACATTATTACATTTATCACTGGGCATATGGGTACACACTTTTCAGCGTTAAATTAACTCTGTGCTTAGTGCTGAAGCTGTTACACTTTGTCATTATTAGGGAATTAACACTTTTAGTGTTATGCAGTAACACCTATAGTATTTTTTAACACTAAGAAGTATGTATAGTTTGCACCAATGGTGTTATGCAATAGCACCTCATATAGTATTTTGAACTATTATGCCAAGAGATCCATATCTCTCGACAAGGTTGCTCAGTGTTGGGTTAAAGACGTTAGAATATTATTTACAACTCTTTACTATCACATGCTCTTGTGCAAACATTTACAAGGAGCTGATCGTGGACTACAGGAAAAGGCGGGCCGAACAGGCCCCCATTAACATCGACGGGGCTGTAGTGGAGCAGGTCGAGAGCTTCAAGTTCCTTGGTGTCCACATCACCAATGAACTATCATGGTCCAAACACACCAAGACAGTCATGAAGAGGGCATGACAAGACCTGGTTGTTGAATTCGTTCCCTTTTGCTCTTGTGGCCTTCACCAGGTGAGTTCCTAGGCAAATGTTATCATGGTCCTGTGCGGCTCAGTTGGTTGAGCATAGTGTTTGCAAAACCATGATTGTGGGTGTGATTCCCACGGGGGGACCCATATGAAAATGTATGAAATCACTTCTGTAAGTTGCTCTGAATAGGAGTGTTTGCTAAAATGACATAAATGAAACATTTACTCTTTATTACATATCTCATTAGGCCTTATTTCCATGCCTAGTTCTACCCTAATACAGTGGCCTGAAACTTGTTGTTTACAGGCCACTAGTGATGTTACATCTGATACTGGAGCTCTGAGCCATGCGTCAAAGTCACTAGGCAGCTAACTTCGAAGCAGTCTACTGATGCGTGTATCACTTTATCAGAAGTACGCCATCAATGACGTCCGAAGCGTCGTTTGATCAAGAGCTTTTTCAAACCGTGCGATACAAATTGAGAGATCCCACTGATTTCGTCATGGTTTCGCTGCTTTCTTTGATTAAGCTGCTTTCAATCACCAACCTCTACTGGACACCATACTTATAAACATAGTTAGGATTTAGTGCAAGCAATTTCACCTGACTGGGTGGCTTAGCAGGTAGAGTAGGGAGCTAAGGAAAATTCAGGAACATAAGGGTGTGAGGTTGAATCCCACTGAAAGTACTTTATTTAGAAAAATGTTTTATGTGAAACCACACTTTCTGCACTGTTGTTCAAATTATTTGTTTTATTTAGTATAAGTATAAGCTTCTGTCTTAAGCATCCTAAATAATACCATAGAGTCCATTCTTGAAAAATAGTTTTAAAAAGGAAGCACGATCTAAGACCTAAACCTGGTAGTCCAACTAAGCTATTTAAGCTAACAATTTACTGCTGAGATCTGATAACCACACATAGCTATTTATGGCTGGAAAGCCTTAATGCTTAAGGAAGTTTTGTTTCCATATCACTAGGGACTACCTAAACCATTTATTCTGGAACAACCATTTTAGTAACGGGTGAAATAAATATATCAACTGATTGGATTAGTTTATCTTTGAGTAGCATACGATTAATCAATCAATGTACATGCAAAAACAGAGATGATAAAAACTATTCTAAAATATCTACCTGCAGTAGAGCATGCTGGGAAATATGATAAGGATGGCTGTGGTTTTAATGGGAATGTTTTACTCTCCAGAGAGTAATACTGACACAATCACAAACTCACACTAAACTCTGGTTATTAGCACTGGGGTTATTTTACACCAATGGGTGTTAATTGAACTTATAGAGTTAATCAACACTATAAATGTTACAATGAAAAATCAACACTAGGTAACACTGGCCAATTTGCTGTGTACTTCCCCTTTCTAGAAGAGCATGGGAAGTGTATTCTCTTTGCTGAAAGACAATCTGCAGTGTTCTACCAGTCTTTTAGAGCATGGATAGTGTTCTACCAGTCTTCTAGAGCATGGCTAGTGTTCTACCAGTCTTCTAGAGCATGGATAGTGTTCTACCAGTCTTCTAGAGCATGGATAGTGTTCTACCAGTCTTCTAGAGCATGGATAGTGTTCTACCAGTCTTCTAGAGCATGGATAGTGTTCTACCAGTCTTCTAGAGCATGGATAGTGTTCTACCAGTCTTCTAGAGCATGGATAGTGTTCTACCAGTCTTCTAGAGCATGGATAGTGTTCTACCAGTCTTCTAGAGCATGGATAGTGTTCTACCAGTCTTCTAGAGCATGGATAGTGTTCTACCAGTCTTCTAGAGCATGGATAGTGTTCTACCAGTCTTATAGAGCATGGATAGTGTTCTACCAGTCTTCAAGAGCATGGATAGTGTTCTACCAGTCTTCTAGAGCATGGATAGTGTTCTACCAGTCTTCTAGAGCATGGATAGTGTTCTACTAGGCTGACAGAGAATCGGTAGTGTTCCACTAGGCTGACATGGGTAGTGTTTCCCTTTTCTGAAAGAGCAGCTCCCTCTCTGCTATAGTATACTGCAGTGTACGTGAGGAAAGGCAAGCTATTTGTACTGCAAATGGCAAGATAATGACCTGTTTTTCTTCCTCCGTCTTTAAGAATATTGTGAGCCTCACACCGCAAGGACACCTCTGCACTCATCATTATGGATAACCCTAATTATGATAGATGTGTCAGCAAGCTGGCGCAAGCACCTTTACCGTGTTCCTGTGTGTGAGTGTAGGTGAGAGTTTGAACTGTGTGGGGCTCATAATGTTGTGTAACACACACTTGGCAATGACACAGTCCTTAAGTTTTGAAGACAATGGACAGAATCTATTCCACCACCTGCTTCTCTTCATTATAACAATGGCCAGAGTTTAGCTCCAGACGAGCATTATCACTTCTGTCTCGATTTTCTCTCCGTCCTCCCCTACTTCCCTCTTTCCTCCCCTCGGTATGCCCATCACGTATTCAATTACTCCTGACTTGATTACATACTTAAAATGCGACATTGAAGGGCAAATGGCTACTTACATGCCAAAGGAAATCTATTCTAGTCCCACTTACAATGCTGTTGATATCTCTTGGCTTAGGTTTTTTATTGTGCCTCGACAGTTTTGTCTTATTTTAGACTGTTAAAAGATGGGGGCAGGTATTTGTGTTTGTGTATTAGAGCATTAAGGATAGTATTTATTTCTCTTATCTCTCTGGGTACACCTGATAATCTACAATGGACTGTGGACAATCATATTGTCAGCCATTAAAGATGACCTGTCAGATGACATAACAAAGTGTTCTATTGGAGATCTGTAAACACCATCAATTAAACTGGGACTGCACTGACACATGATTCATCTGAACCCAGTTTAAAAAGAAAAGTGGAATAACTTAATATCAGCTTTTCCTACATGTTGAACGATGACAGTGTGAGACACAAACATCATATTTTCCTACAGGCATAGCTCATTCTCAAGGTGTGCCTCAAGGTGTACCTCAACATTTCTATTAATTATTTTTCAGTGTCAATTAGGAACATTACCTAGACTGACCAGGTGAATCCAGGTGAACCTATGATCCCTTATTGATGTCACCTGTTAAAACCACTTCAGTTAGTGTAGATGATGGGGAGGTGACAGGTTAAAGAATGATTTTTAAGCATGAGACAATTGAGACATGGACTGAATATTAGGAAGGTATTCTTATTGTTTCATTCACTCAATGTATATCATATTGTAATCCTACACATAATGGAAATATGTTTTTTTTCAATAATTGCAACATTCTTAGTTCTACGGGACAAAAACACACTTGAATAATGGGCAATAAATAAAGAACTCCTGCACGAACAAGGTAGTGAACTGGTACATCACAAATGTTTCCGTTAACATTTTCCTCGTTGTGGTCATGTTACAGTAAATGAGGCTGGTGCAGTGACTAAGAGAGGCATGACTGGCTGGTTCGTTAGTCGAGGAGGGGAGGCAGCATTGTTGGTGGTTCAAACCAAGTAGCTGCACTTTATTCACACAAGAATAACTATCACATTCTAACACGTGTGCTATTCCCAATCCATCACTCTTCAAACTGGCTGAGTCACAGAGATAATCAAAGACAGACACAGACAGACACAAACTCCAGAAGAGCAGGCACCCACTAAGACAGCAATTCAATGCATTTCAGATCATCTTAAACCTGTCCTATTGAAATAGAGTTTTAAGTGTTTTGAAGCTAAAGGTCATTCTAAATCCCAGTCATAATTTTGCATAGGGACAATATCCTTGATAAATGCAGGCTTGGAAGGAATCTGCAATTATCAATTGGCATCCCCATGCAGCCTCTTCCTACTTCATCCTATCACATCTGGTTCTTCCGCTCTGTTCCCAATGCTAGCTCTTCCTCAACCGGCAGAGAGCCATTGTCCTTATCACACAGCAATCACTGTGCTCCGACTTCACATCTCAGCCCAGCCCAGACAGCTGAACATTTGTGGACCCTTGAATATCCTCCAGCAGAGTGGCTTATTGTCTGATCTGTTTGTAGTTCAGACCTTACAATGAAATGCTTACTTACGAGCCCCTGAACAACAATGCAGTTTAAAAAAATTAAGAATAAGAAATAAAAGTAACAATTAATTAAAGAGCAGCAGTAAAATAACGATAGCGAGACTATATACAGGGGGGTACCGGTACAGAGTCAATGTGCAGGGGCACCGGTTAGTTGAGGTAATATGTACATCTGGGTAGAGTTCTTAAAGTGACTATGCATAGATGATAATAACAGAGAGTAGCAGCCGTGTAAAATGGGGGTGGGGGCTTGGGGGTAGTAGCTGTTTAGAAGCCTCTTGGACCTAGACTTGCTCTGGTATCGCTTGCCATGTGGTAGCAGAGAGAACAGTCTATGACTAGGGTGGCTGGAGTATTTGACAAGTTCTAGGGCCTTCCTCTGACGATGCCTGGTATAGAGGTCCTGGATGGCAGGGAGCTTGGCCCAAGTAATGTACTGGGCCATTCGCACTATCCTTTGTAGTGCCTTGCGGTCAGAGGATGAGCGGTTGCCATACCAGGCAGTGATGCAACCAGTGATGCTCTCGATGGTGCAGCTGTAGAACCTTTTGAGGATCTGAGGACCTATGCCAAATCTTTTCAGTCTCCTTTGTCGTGCCCTCTTCACGACTGTCTTGGTGTGCTTGGACCATGTTAGTTTGTTGGTGATGTGGACACCAAGAACTTGAAGCTCTCAACCTGCTCCACTGCAGCCCTGTCGATGAGAATGGGGGTGTGCTCGGTCCTATTTTTCCTGTAGTCCACAATCATCTCCTTTGTTTTGATCACGTTGAGGGAGAGGTTGTTGTCCTGGCACCACACGACCAGGTCACTGACCTCCTCCCTATAGGTTGTCTTGTTGTTGTCGGTGATCAGGCCTCCCACTGTTGTGTCATCGGTTGGAGCCGGATGCTAGAGCTGCCACTTTCAAGGAGCGGGACTCTAACCTGGAAGCTTATAAGAAATCCCACTATGCCCTCCGACGAACCATCAAACAGGCAAAGCGTCAATACAGGACAACGTGTATGTGTGTGTGTACTTATATATTTGTGTGGTGTACAAGATAAGGAGAGGGTTTGTGCATAATATGTGAGGAGGGAACAAGGAGACAGCTGCGTTCGTACACTAAAGTATAAGAGTGTGTGCATTTGCCTGAAACTGTACGTATATCCTTTTTATTCCATGGAAAGAGCCATGCTGTGTGTCCTTTTTGTGTGAGGAGGAGTTGTATTCCTGCTGGTTGTGATGAGTACTTTCCTCCCAGATCCAGATATTCCCCATCCAATACCTGAGATTCCCAGCCTATGGTGGTCCATGTCACTCTGAAGTAGCACTCAAACAGAGAACTACATAAATGTTCCCAGCAGCGATGGAAAATCGGGATCTTTCCGTTCGAGTGGCCCTACAGCGTGCCTGGTCAGTATAGGCCAGGGTTTCCCAAACAAAAGCTACAGTGTCTGGTGTGATGAAAATCAGTCACAGAAATGTCTTCTAACATTGCCTGGTGGATACAGAAAACAGATGGCCACATGGCAAATTCAATCAGTTTTCACAAATTAAATACATTTAATTATTTATTTTCAACATATAGTTATCAAATAGTAATTTGTCCTTGGCTTAATCACAGGCACTGAAAGTACTGTATTTCTGTTTAACAGTAACTCCTAACCACTATAAGAATTATTGGTACCATTATAGCAAGGCGTGCTGGCAACCAGATTCAACTATGAGAATATGTGATGTCAGGCTGCATTTAGAAGGAAAATGTGTGTGTTTGGGTGTGTGTGTGTGTGTGTGTGTGGGGGGGGGGGGTTATGGTTGCACAGTTTTGTTTCTCTTCCAGGTGTCCCAGGTTGAGTGTGAGTAGTTATTATTCCAGCCCACCCCTGACTGGGTAATTCTGGGTAAACTTGGTTCAATTGGACAACTGCAGGTCACTGAGGTAGCAACAGAGGAAGTCATTCTGATTGGCTGTTTTACCCCAATTTGGTTTGGGTTTCGAGTGTCCACTCTAATAAGACCCAGGATGTGACCTGAAAACATGTGCAATGCAATTAATTCCTCAATATCATTGAGTGGTTCAGAATTTTTGACACCCATCAGCATTTTCAGAGTTTTTAAGTACGTTTTGAACTTCACCTTCATTTGGTAGGCAGGGGCTTTTAGGTAAAACGATTCAACACTTATAGAGTAATTGCAGACGTTTCAGAATCTTTTTAAACTCATCCTTTTGAATTGCAGTTCAAAAGAACATAATTGTGCCAGTTTCTCAACCAAATTAGCTGAATCGTAATGGTCACCTTGTAGGAACTGATATATGCTATACCATTCCTTTTATGGTGGGTGCCACTCATATCGCTCTGAAATCATTTGACTCTATCTTGTCTTACAGACCTTGGCACTGAAAACAGACCTTGGCACTACTCAAGATGTGTATTTTTGAGGTGTGTCACAGAGGCTTCTTTAGACAAACACACTGGCCCTCTGTAATGCAGTGGTCCATCATCGTTCCTATAGAATGGTTGGGTCTGGGCAGATCTGTGCTCCATCAGGAATTTGTTTGGTGTTCCCAGGTGGGCACTGTGATGGATGATCCGAATCAATACAAAAGCCCTGTCATCACTGAAACATTCCATTGTACTTATGCAGTGTATCAGTTGGAGCAAGAGGGTAGAAAGCAGAGAAAAGAGTGACGATGTTGTTGGAGAATTTTAGCATCCTTGATATCAATCGGAGTGGACACTGGCATGTTAAGGTCAAACAACACATTCTGTTTTTCTCCTCTAATTGCTCTGTCCTGATCCAAACCTAGACAAACACACGCACGCACACACACAGTTTCAAATCCCCTGGGCTGGATTTTCACACCATGAAATAAATATACAGTTGAAGTCGGAAGTTTACAGACACTTAGGTTGGAGTCATTAAAACTAGTTTTTCAACCACTCCATAAATGTCTTGTTAACAAACTATAGTTTTGGCAAGTCGGTTAGGACATCTACTTTGTGCATGACACAGATCATTTCTTCAACAATTATTTACAGACAGATTATTTCACATATAATTCACTGTATCACAATTCCAGTGGGTCAGAAGTTTACATACAGTAACTTGACTGTTCCTTTAACCTCTCTGGGATATTCGAGACGCTAGCGTCCCACCGCAACAACAGCCAGTGAAATTGCAGGGCTCCAAATTCAAAACAACAGAAATCCCATAATTAATCCCATAATTAATATTCCTCAAACATACAAGTATTTTACATCATTCGATTTCAAAAAGGCTTTATGACGAAAGCACACCAAACGATTAGGTTAGGTCAGAACCTAGTCACAGAGAAACACAGCCATTTTTCCAGCCAAAGAGAGGAGTCACAAAAAGCAGAAATAGAGATAAAATTAATCACTAACCTTTGATGATCTTCATCAGATGACACTCATAGGACTTCACGTTACACAATACATGTATGTTTCGTTCGACAAAGTTCATATTTAAATCCAAAAATCTCAGTTTACAATGCGCGTTATGTTCAGTAGTTCCAAAACATCCGGTGATTTTGCAGAGAGCCACATCAATTTACAGAAATACTCATAATAAACATTGCTAAAAGATACAAGTGTTCTGCAAAGAATTTTAGATCCACTTCTCCTTAATGCAACCGCTGTGACAGATTTCAAAAAAACTTTATGGAAAAAACACACTATGCAATAATCTGAGTACTGCGCTGAGACACAAAAACAAGCCATACAGATACACGCCATGTTGTGGAGTCAACAGAAGTCAGAAATAGCGTTATAAATTTCACTTACCTTTGATGATCTTCATCAGAATGCACTCCCGGGAATCCCAGTTCCACAAAAAATGTTTGTTTTGTTCGATAAAGTCCATCATTTATGTCCAAATACTTCCTTTTTGTTCGCAGGTTTAGTAAACAAATCCAAACTCAAGGCGTGGGCAAGTCCAGGCGAAAGTTCAGAAGAAAAGACTGTAACGATCGTCGTTGGAATGAGGTGAGGACCAAGGTGCAGCGTGGTAAGTGTTCATATTTTAAATATTTTAATGAACACTGAAAACAAAACAATAAACAACCAACGAACAGTCCTGTAAGGTGCAACACAACACTAAACAGAAAATAACCACCCACAAAACACAATAGTAGTCTTAGTCTTTCTCCGCCTCCTTAACCGCCTCCGTGGCCTCTAAAGAGTGGCAACCCTCGCCGCCAACCTTGGACTGGGGACCCTAGCCACGGGTCGCGAATGGACGGGAGATTCCGGCAGCGCCGGACAGGCGGGAGACTACAGCAGCTCCGGAGTGAAGGGCGATTCTGGCATCGCCGGCGTGACAGGCGGCTCTGGCAGCTCCTGGCTGACTGATGGCTCTGGCTGCTCCTGGCTGACTGACGGCTCAGGACAGACTGGCGACTCTGACAGCTCAGGACAGATTGGCGGCTCTGGCAGCTCAGGACAGACTGGCGGCAGACTGGCGGCTCTGGCAGCTCAGGACAGACGGGAGACTCTGGCAGCGCTGGGCAGGAGGAAGGCTCTGGCAGCGCTGGACAGGCAGGAGCACCTGTGGGGAGAAGACGGAGAGACAGCCTGGTGCGGGGGGCTGCCACCGGAGGTCTGGTGCGTGGAGGTGGCACCAGATAAACCGGACCGTGAAGGCGCACTGGAGCTCTTGAGCAACGAGCCTGGCGAGGTGGAATAGCCCACACTGGGCTGTGCTGGCAAACCGGGGACACCATGCGTATGGCTGGTGCCATGTACACCGGCCCGAGGAGACGCACTGGAGACCAGATGCGCTGAGCCGGCACCTGGCTCGATGCTCACTCTAGCCCGGCTGATACGAGGTGCTGCAATGTACCGTACTGGGCTATGCACGCGCACCGGGGACACCGTGCGCTCCACCGCATAACACGGTGCCTGCCCAGTCCCTCTCGCTCTCCGTTAAGCATGGGAAGTTGCCGCAGGTCTCCTACCTGACTTCGCCACACTCCCCGTGTGCCCCCCCAATACATTTTTGGGGCTGCCTCTTGGGCTTCCAGCTGCACTGCCGTGCTGCCTCCTCATAACACCGCCTCTCGACTTTCGCTGCCTCCAGCTCAGCCATGGGGCGGCAATATTCTCCAGGCTGTGTCCATGGTCCCTTGCCTTCCAGAATCTCCTCCCATGTCACAACACGAAATAGGAAAATAACCACCCACAAAACACAATGGAAAACAGGCTACCTAAATTTGGTTCTCAATCAGGGACAATGATTGACAGTTACCTCTGATTGAGAACCATACCAGGCCAAACACAGAAATAGAAAATCATAGACAAACTAACATAGACAACCCACCCAACTCACGCCCTGACCATACTAAAACAAAAGACAAAAGAAAGGAACTAAGGTCAGAACGTGACAAAGACATATTACAGTTCGTAGAAACATGTCAAATGAAGTATAGAATCAATCTTTAGGATGTTTTTATCATAAATCTTCAATAATGTTTCAACCGGAGAATTCCTTTGTCTGTAGAAATGCAATGGAATGCAGCTAACTCTCACGGGAGCGCGCGAGACTGAGCTCGGGGCACTCTGCCAGACCCCTGTCTCAATCAGCTCTCATTCCCCCCTCCTTCACAGTAGAAGCATCAAACAAGGTTCTTAAGACTGTTGACATCTAGTGGAAGCCTTAGGAAGTGCAATATGACCCCATAGACACTGTATATTCGATAGGCAATGACTTGAAAAACTACAAACCTCAGATTTCCCACATCCTGGTTGGATTGTTTCTCAGGTTCTTGCCTGCCATATGAGTTCTGTTATACTCACAGACATCATTCAAACAGTTTTAGAAACTTCAGAGTGTTTTCTATCCAAATCTACTAATAATATGTATAATAATAATAATATGCATATTCTAGCTTTTAAGACTGAGTAGCAGGCAGTTTACCCTGGGCACATTTTTATCCAAGCTACTCAATACTGCCCCCCAGTCCCAAAGAAGCTAAATAACTTGGAAAATTCCAGAAAATTATGTCATGGCTTTAGAAGCTTCTGATAGGCTAATTGACATAATTTGAGTCAATTGGAGGTGTACCTGTGGATCTATTTCAAGGCCTACCTTCAAACTCAGTGTCTTTGCTTGACATCATGAGAAAATCAAAAGAAATCAGCCAAGACATCAGATTTTTTTTTTGTTGACCTCCACAAGTCTGGTTGATCCTTAGGAGAAATTTCCAAACACCGGAAGGTACCACATTCATCTGTACAAACAATAGTACACAAGTATCAACACCATGGGACCACGCAGCCATCATACCGCTCAGGAAGGAGACACGTTCTGTCTACTAGAGATGAACATACTTTGGTGCGAAAAGTGCGAATCAATCTGAGAACAACAGCAAAGGACCTTGTGAAAATTCTGGAGGAAACAGGTACAAAAGTATCTATATCCACAGTAAAACGAGTCCTATATCGACAAAACCTGAAAGGTCGCTCAGCAAGGAAGAAGCAACTGCTCCAAAACCTCAATAAAAAAGCCAGACTATGGTTTACAACTGCACATGGGGACAAAGATTGTACTTTTTGGAGAAATGTTCTCTGGTCTGATGAAAAAAATTGAACTGTTTGGCCATAATGACCATCACTATGTTTGGAGGAAAAAGGGGGAGGCTTGCAAGCCGAAGAACACCATCCCAACCGTGAAGCACAGGGGTGGAAGCATCATGTTGTGGGGCTGCTTTGTTGCAGGAGGGACTGGTGCACTTCACAAAATAGATGGCACCATGAGGATGGAAAATTATGTGGCTATATTGAAGCAACATCACAAGACATCAGTCAGGAAGTTAAAGCTTGGCAGCAAATGGGTCTTCCAAATGGACAATGACCCCAAGCATACTTCCAAAGTTGTGGCAAAATAGCTCAAGGACAACAAAGTCAAGGTATTGGAGGGCCATCACAAAGCCTTGACCACAATCCTATAGAAAATTGGGGGCAGAACTGAAAAAGTGTGTGGGAACAAGGAGGCCTACAAACCTTACTCAGTTACACCAGCTCTGTCAGGAGGAATGGGCCAAAATTCACCAACTTATTGTGGGAAGCTTGTGGAAGGCTACCCGAAACGTTTGACCCAAGTTAAACAATTTAAAGGCAATGCTACCAAATACTAATTGAGTGTATGTAAACTTCTGACCCACTGGGAATGTGATGAAAGAAATAGAAGCTGAAATAAATCATTCTCTCTACTATTATTCTGACATTTCACATTCTTAAAATGAAGTGATGATCCTAACTGACCTAAGACAGGACATTTTTTACCAGGATTAAATGTCAGGAATTGTGAAAAACTGAGTTTAAATGTATTTGGCTAAGGTGTATGTAAACTTCCGACTTCAACTGTAGATAATTCCTCACACTTCACAAATGAACGACAGACTGTGATTATGCATTTTCCAAGCAGTAACGGCTAAGGTTTGTTTTCAGTTTTCAGCACCACTGCCTTTCAACATTTTCTCGCTCTCTTAGAAATCCAATGATGGAATGAAGTTATGAAAGGAAATGACTGGATGGAAACATCACCTTGCTGTCGCTTGCTGCAGAACAGAACAGGAGTGTGAGGGGAATAGTGAATTAGGATGAAAGCATCTGTAATTCCAGTGATTATTTTTTTTACAATTCAGCCACTTCACCACTGTCCACCTTTTCTATTTGATGTTATATAAGCTTCACAGCTGTGATTCTACATTATACATATGGCAACCAATACTTTGTTCTCAGAAGGCATGCATTAAATCTTTTCAATTTAAATCTGAGTGAGGAAGTAATGGTCAGAAATGTTAAAGCTGTACTTGTTAAAGGATACTTATTTTTTTTAACCAAATCTAAAAACATTATGTAAATTGCATGCAAAATAAGTGTTCAGACACTTTTTTTGTGTGATTTTACTTGATTTTGAGAACATTACCACACCAGCAACCTCCTCAGACTTATTTGGCAGCACACTTAGAAAAAAGGGTTCCAAAGGGATTCTTTGGCTGTCCCCATAGAGAACCCTTTTGATTCCAGGTAGAACCTATCTGGTTCCAAGTAGAACCATTTTGGGTTCCATGTAGAATCCTCTGTGGTAAGGGTTCTACATGGAACCCCAAAAGCTTCTACCTGGAAGCAAAAGGATTCCACTTGGAACCAGAAAGAGTTCTTCAGAAGGGTCTCCTATGGGGACAGCTGAAGAACCCTTTGAAATTTTAGATAGCACCGTTTTTCCCAATAGTACACGCAGTTCAAAATCGTGGACAAACAATTTCAGGCATTCAAATTACCTTCAGACTTCAACATTTCCCCCTCCCCGCTGGGGCCACCCAAGAAAACATTTATGAAAGCATGACTGTTAGTCGCTTTGGATGAAAGCGTTTGCTAAATGGCATACATTATTATATTTTACATCAACATTATGAAATGCTATTTGGTTGCAGTTTGGAACATATTGACACTATGGCACAACCCTTCACACACACACACACACACACACACACACACACACACACACACACACACACACACACACACACACACACACACACACACACACACACACACACACACACACACACACACACACACACACACACACACACACAGCACACACACACAGCCAAACAGACGCATGCTAGACACATCTGTACCATCCAACAATTCTTCAGCCTCCCTCTGAGCGTTTCCCAAAATAGCTCCCTCAACAAGATGAGAGAGTGAGAGAGAGAGAGAGAGAGAGAGAGAGAGAGAGAGAGAGAGGGGAAGAGAGATAAAAAAGGAGAGCAAGAGGGAGCTTACTCAAGGTCGTCTCCATCCCTGCTGGTACAAACTATGATGTTTCCAAGATGTAATGTCTATGTCGCATATACTGTAGCTCTGGTGTAGAACTGCAATGAGCCCACTGAGCATTTCCCATGGTTTTTAAGAGAAAATCAGTGGCCTTGGAGACTAAGAGGTTGTGCTAAAATTTGGTTAATTTGAACTGAGGCACCAACATTATTTAGTCAATGATTGAAGACAGAAGTCCACCTTTTTTTATTCTGTTGTGATACAAAAAGGCACACTGTGAAATGTACTATTAAGTAGAAAATGTTTCGCAACTGTTGGTGCCAATTTACTCTCAATATTCAGCAAGGTTATAGATGAAAACAACTCCACTTGATTGGATTTTTTATTAAATGATTTTTAAAAATAAAACTTTTATTTAACTAGGCAAGTCAGTTAAGAACAAATTCTTATTTACAATGATACTGGGCCAATTGTGTGCCACCCAATCATGGCTGGTTATGATGCAGCCTGGAACGAACCAGGGTCTGTAGTTACGCCTCTAGCACTGAGATTCAGTGCCTTAGACCGCTGTGCCACTCGGAAGCACAATTAAAGATAATAGATATTTACTTTTCATTAAGCTGCATCATCCAGGTCAGATCTATCATCAGGGCCATCAAAGCTGAATAGTCTATCACATATTTTATGCTACTTTCAATGACACTCAGATTGTTAAATATAGCAAGGGATTTGAGAAGGCAATTCCTGAATGCATCATGACTCATGCGTTATTACTGGATAATCATTATAACTTCACCCGACTCTCTAGAAATTAACACTATGTGTATGACACTTGTTGTGTCAGACCATTTGTCTCTTATATTTGCAGGTAATGGGTTTGTAAAAGTCCTCCCTCTTGCGATATTCTCATTAGAACTCTGAAATAGCGGCATGATATTCTGTTTAGGTCTAGGATCAAATTGGCTAAACCACTGTCTCCAACAGTTCTTCGTCTATTGAGCCCGGGCCTGTCCAGGAGGGCATCAGGATCAGATAGTCTCCACAGGCTTTCCTGTGGTACCTTTAATGTGTAGCCTGTCTGGGGAGGTTACTAGAAAGGGGTGTGGCCCCAGCTGGACATGGCCAATTGAAGAGGAGATCACAGAGTGGCCAGGACAGCTGGTCCTGTTCCTCTCATGTCTCTCTCTAAGGGATGAAAGTGATGTGGGGCATCCCCCGCTTGCCCCTGTCGATCAGCATCCTCGTGCAGACCTCCACACTGCCAGACCCCAGGTGGGATGTGTGTCCCCAGGGGTAGCAGCAACAGCCGGGCAGGCAGGAGATGTGGGTTCCCTGAGAGAGCTGGAACACCTGAGGCAGCCCACAGGGGGGCCCACAGGCAAACCCTACAGGGGCATGCAACACTTCTATCACGCAGCACTCCTACCACGCAATACAGCATAGTATTAGCTAAACTATGTTGGCTTCAAGGTTGAAATATTGACAAGGCACGATTAATTGAGGACACATAACAGGGAATAATTTGGTGCATACGTTTTCAGGATGCATACAACAATATAGATGGATCTAGAAGGTTGACCCTTAAAAACTAAAGTGCCTCAAAGCTTATAATATCCCCTGATATTTTATTTGCCTCTCGTCTGCCGCTTTGTCTCAGACCCCTGTTCTCCTAGTTGATTTGAGGAGAGTCCTCCTTCACCTTTAATTGGTGTTATTTTTCCCCTCCGCATTTCTCTGTAACGTGTCCATTCCTCAGGCCCTATTTAGCATGTGCTGTCACGGCTGTCTGGGAAGTGTTCTGTGTAGAAGGCAGCAGAATCGGTCACAGGGAGGGAGAGAAAGGGAGAGAGGGACAAAACCTCGAAAGTCTGCAGTGTGCCCACCACTCTGGGGAGCCATATTTAAAAACTCTGGCAAGGGGAGCTTGCCAGCTGCTGCAATGGCATTATAATTCCTCTATTTCTCAGTTGAGTCAAAGACAGCGCTAATAACTCTGCCAACTGCCCCTGCAGTCACGGAATTGGAGGGTATTTTAAGAAGTTAAACTCTCCATCCATCACAAGGCGGACAGATTTGGCTGTCTCACCCGCCGCCTGCAACCCTTGTCCCCATCTCCTACCCCCTAACCACCACACCTTCCTGCCGGCTCCCCCGCACTGTCACACACAAATGCACGGACGCAAACTTACACACAATCAATAACTTGATGGCACAGGAGCGTGTTCAGAAGACCAGAGAGAGGAAGAGGGAGAGAGAGACAGCCAATGATGTCTTCAATGGGTGGAATAAATCTGACTGTTGATGGAAAAATCACAAAAGCAGCTGCAGGACAAGGTAACAGATGAGTGTTAATAAATGTTTACCTCTGTCAGAATGGGAGAAAAGGTGCAGCTTGGTTGTTTAATTAACTGGCCCTCAGCAGCGCCTCTTCTGATCTTGCGGCAGCATTTGCCCCGGGGGCCCCTTGTAGCCCACTCAGTTCAACTCATAGCCCACCTAATTTAATCAGTTATTGAGTTGATTGCCGTAGTTAACTGTTTTGCCTGTCTTAAGCCCATGAAGATACATTTTCCCAGTGCGATTGTTGGCAGGTCTGCAGCCCTCAAGGACAGAGAGTAAAAATCATCACCTTGATGACTACCTGGATCAGGCTACAGCTATTAGGCCCCACTGTCTCTCAGCAGGGGTGTCACTGTCAGGAACTCAGTCGCACTGAAGGCCATGCAGTGTAAACCTACAGGCAAGCAACTGGATGTCATTAAAAATGCATACCTGCCATTTCGGAGCCTCTTACACTACAAGCTATTTTTTTTGTGTCCTCGGTGATGCTTTCCCCCAAAACTATTCCCACATAGCAGCTAGAGGAGGATCAGTTTGACATGCACTCTCACATACCCAGAGTTCTGTCTGCCTATCTGCCATGGCTATGTGGTCTCCGTCTGGCACCGTCCCATGATCTCCCAGCCTCCCGGGGATAGCCATCTCAGCCTAACTGGAGTGTGGACATACAGCTAGAATCACACCCTACTTAGCCTACTGTATGTGTCAAGTGGAGGGGAATTATCATTATTCCATATTACAGTAGAGAAAGAAACTAATGAGTCTGTTGAATGGAGAATATAATAAAAGTGTGGTGGATAGATCGACTTGCAGACTGGACACTTCTCTACAGGTGTCTCTCTGTTGGAAACGCTGGACAGGCTTGTCTCATTTGGTGTTTTTCTACCGTTATTCACTCTCAGGTTGATGTTTATTGGGATGAGTCTTGTCCTGGAGGCAGAACTGAGCGATTTCCGCTAGACGGGCCAGCTTCAAAGTCAAAATTGGCTATATTGTAAAAGTTAATGAAAAAAAGGTTAGGGTTAGATTTAAAATCAGATTTTATGCCTTTGTGTCTGTGCCAACTAGTGACCAATTAGGTACCAGCACCCAAGCTTGCCAAATTGACGGGCTTCACTGCAGATGCCATTTGAATACAGCAATAAATTGAACACAAGTCCTGTCCGCTGCTTTTTAGAAGAGTTGGGCAAATTGTAATGGCATTGAGTGATACCTTTGATGTTTACTTCTGTTGTTGGACAATTAGCTGTGTATGTAGTAGTTGTCAGGGGTGCTCCCTCTCCGGCCTCTAGGTCACCCGGCTGCTCATTAAACCGCACACCTGTCACCATCGTTAAGCACCCCTGCGCGTCATCAGACTCACCTGGACTCCATCACTTCCCTGATTACCTTCCCTATATATGTCACTCCCTTTGGTTCCTTCCCCAGGTGTTATTGTTTCTGTTTCATGTCTGTGCGTTGTTCGTGTGTCCTTTTTTTGTATTGTGTTACGTTTATTTATTAAAACGCTCACTCCCTGAACTTGCTTCCCGACTCTCAGCGCACTCGTTACAGTAGTTGATGTAAAGAAGACCTACTGTAGCTACTACCCTAACAATCTCTATTGAGAAACTTGGATGATTAGGGCTCTGACACTTTGCCTCTTACAGTATGTTGTAGTGCTCTGTCCTAGCATCTAATCCTTCAGTCTGCATCTGGTGGGATGGTTGAACTAGACTCACTACACTGGAAAACTGTTGTATAAAAAGAAGTTCAGCTCTGAGATACAATATGTCCTGTTATCTGTTGTCACCTTCTCTCTCATTCTCCAGCCTAACACGTACACTCTGCTCCTGTGATGGGGTTGGTCAGATGAGGCAACGGGCGGGAAGTAGAGCTAGCTGTCAGTCCTCCAGAGATGGACGATGTTTGTATTTCACTTTTTTTCCAGGATTGTCAAGATGGACGTATAAATCATATCTGCGCTCTGACACTTTAAATCGGTTACGTCAAATTAACCTGATAAATCATGGCAGGATCCCGCAATTTCAAATTGGTTTTGTCCCGATGATGAGAGATGGGCTCGTATTCATCAAGAATCTGTTTTATTCAGTTTGCCTGTGGCTGGTCTTATTTTTGCTTCAATCACTGAGTGAAGTTAAAGGTGCTGTGGTAATTTGTCATGATGAGTAACTGTCATTATAAGATCTCTCTAAAATAGATA